>NC_057795.1:167981125-168261957 GCF_018294505.1 Triticum aestivum
GGGCTGGCCTGGTGCCACTGCCAGCGGGCCCCACGCCCTACCTTTAAAAAAAGGTTTTAAAAAAATATATTAATAAAATTAATTAATTAATTAACTAATTAATTAGTCAGTAATTAATTATTTAACTTAATTAACTCTGTTTAACTACCCTAATTAACTAGGTTAACTAATTAGATTTGTTTATTTAAGTTAGGTCAATGACAGGTGGCCCCCACTCAAACTTTTTGACCGGTCAACAGTTGACTGTTGACTGCTGACTCAGCAGTCAACAGGGCCCAGTGTCAGCCTCTGTACTGCACTGCTGTGTACACTTTGTGTGTGCACGTAGCAATTTAGTCTTGTTTTTTGAATTAATATTAAATCCAATAATTTCTGAATATTGTTAAATCTTTGAAAAATCATAGAAATTAAACCGTAGCTCGGATGAAAATGTTTTCTACATGAAAGTTGCTCAGAACGACGAGATGAATCCGAATACGCCCTCCTTTCATCTATCACACACCCCAAGCATAGCAAACGTTGAACTTTTCCCCTGCGGTTCATCTGTCTGACAAACGTCCGGAACCAGGAAAACTTTCCCGGATGTTTTCCCCCTTCGCCAGTATCGCCTAGCACTGCGTTAGTGTTGGGGAACGTAGTAATTTCAAAAAAATTCCGACGCACACGCAAGATCATGGTGATGGCATAGCAACGAGAGGGGAGAGTATTGTCCACGTACCCTTGTAGACCATAAGCAGAAGCGTTATGACAACGCGGTTGATGTAGTCGTACGTCTTCACGATCCGACCGATCCAAGTACCGAACGTACGGCACCTCCGAGTTCAGCACACGTTCAGCTCGATGACGTTCCCCGGACTCCGATCCAGCAGGGTGTCGGGGATGAGTTCCGTCAGCACGACGGCGTGGTGACGATGATGATGTTCTACCGGCGCAGGGCTTCGCCTAAACTCCGCGACGATATGACCGAGGTGGAATATGGTGGAGGGGGGCACCGCACACGGCTAAGGAACGATCCGTAGATCAACTTGTGTGTCATAGGGTGCCCTCCTGCCCCCGTATATATAGGAGCCAGGGGGAGGGGCGGCCGGCCAAGGAGGGCGCGCCAAGGGGGAGTCCAACTCCCACCGGGAGTAGGACTCACTTCTTTCCTAGTTGGAGTAGGAGAAGGGGGAAGGAGGAGGAAGAGGGGAAGGAAAGGGGGGGCGCCGCCCCCTTCTCCTTGTCCTATTCGGACTAGGAAGGGGAGGGGGCGTGGCCCACCTCTTGCCTCCTCTCCTCTTCTTCCTTATGGCCCATGAAGGCCCAATAACCCCCTGGAGGGTTCCGGTAACCCCCCGGTACTCCGGTAAAATGCCGATTTCACCCGGAACACTTCCGATGTCCAAACATAGGCTTCCAATATATCAATCTTTATGTCTCGACCATTTCGAGACTCCTCTTCATGTCCGTGATCATATCCGGGACTCCGAACAAACTTCGGTACATCAAAACTTATAAACTCATAATGAAACTGTCATCGTAACGTTAAGCGTGCGGACCCTACGGGTTTGAGAACTATGTAGACATGACCTAGAACTATTCTCGGTCAATAACCAATAGCGGAACCTGGATGCCCATATTGGTTCCTACATATTCTATGAAGATCTTTATCGGTCAAACCGCATAACAACATACGTTGTTCCCTTTGTCATCGGTATGTTACTTGCCCGAGATTCGATCGTCGGTATCCAATACCTAGTTCAATCTTGTTTACCGGCAAGTCTCTTTACTCGTTACATAATGCATCATTCCGTAACTAACTCATTTAGCTACATTGCTTGCAAGGCTTATAGTGATGTGCATTACCGAGAGGGCCCAGAGATACCTCTCCGACAATCGGAGTGACAAAACCTAATCTCGAAATACGCCAACCCAACATGTACCTTTGGATACACCTGTAGTGCTCCCTTATAATCACCCAGTTACGTTGTGACGTTTGGTAGCACCCAAAGTGTTCCTCCGGTATACGGGAGTTGCATAATCTCATAGTTACAGGAACATGTATAAGTCATGAAGAAAGCAATAGCAACATACTAAACGATCAAGTGCCAGGCTAACGGAATGGGTCATGTCAATCACATCATTCTCCTAATGATGTGATCCCATTAATCAAATGACAACTCTTTTGTCCATGGTTAGGAAACATAACCATCTTTGATAAACGAGCTAGTCAAGTAGAGGCATACTAGTGACACTATGTTTGTCTATGTATTCACACATGTATTATGTTTCCGGTTAATACAATTCTAGCATGAATAATAAACATTTATCATGAAATAAGGAAATAAATAATAACTTTATTATTGCCTCTAGGGCATATTTCCTTCAGTCTCCCACTTGCACTAGAGTCAATAATCTAGTTCACATCGCCATGTGATTTAACACCAATATTCATATCTGTATAGGATTAACACCCATAGTTCACATCGTCATGTGACCAACACCCAAAGGGTTTACTAGAGTCAATAATCTAGTTCACATCACTTATGTGATTAACACCCAAAGAGTACTAAGGTGTGATCATGTTTTGCTCCTGACAGAACCTTAGTCAACGGGTCTGTCACATTCAGATCCATATGTATTTTGCAAATATATTATGTCTACAATGCTCTGTATGGAGCTACTCTAGCTATTTCTCCCACTTTCAATATGTATCCAGATTGAGACTTAGAGTCATCTGAATCGGTGTAAAAGCTTGCACCGTTGTAACTCTTTACGACGGGCTCTTTTATCACCTCCATAATCGAGAAATATTTCATTAGTCCTCACTAAGGATATTCTTGACCAATGTTCAGTGATCTACTCCTAGATCACTATTGTACTCCCTTGCCAAAATCAGAGGAAGGTATACAATAGGTCTGATACATTGCATAACATACTTTATAGAACCTATGACTGAGGCATAGGGAATGACTTTCATTCTCTTTTCTATTTTCTGCTGTGGTCGGGATTTGAGTCTTACTCAATTTCATACCTTTGTAAAACAGGCAAGAACTCTTTCTATGACTGTTCCATTTTGAACTACTTCAAAATCTTGTCAAGGTATGTATGTTGGGGAACGTAGCAGAAATTCAAAATTTTCCTACGTGTCACCAAGATCTATCTATGGAGAAACCAGCAACGAGGGGAAGGAGAGTGCATCTACATACCCTTGTAGATCGCTAAGCGGAAGCGTTCAAGAGAATGGGGTTGAAGGAGTCGTACTCGTCGTGATTCAAATCACCTGAGATCCTAGTGCCGAACGGACGGCACCTCCGCGTTCAACACACGTACAGCTCGGTGACGTCTCCCACGCCTTGATCCAGCAAGGAGAGAGGGAGAGTTTGAGGAAGACTCCATCCAACAGCAGCACAACGGCGTGGTGGTGATGGAGGAGCGTGGCTAGAAGAGGAGGAAGAAGAGACGCAGGGCTGCACCAACCAGAGATCGAAATCGCGTGTTATGGGCAGCCCTAGGCCTCATATATATAGGGAAGGGGAGGGGCTGCGCCCCCTCTAGGGTTCCCACCCCCTAGGGGGGCGGCAGCCCTGGATGGGGATCAAGGATGGCGGCCAAGAGGGGGAGAGGAGAGGGAGGCGCACCAATATGGGCCCTAAGGCCCATATCCCCTTAGGGTTTGCCCCCTTTCCACCTCTTAGGCGCCATGGGCCCTTGTGGGAGGCGCACCAGCCCACTAAGGGGCTGGTCCCTCACCACTCTTAGCCCACGCATGCCTCCGGGGTTGGTGGCCCCACTTGGTGGACCCCCGGGACCCTCGCGGTGGTCCCGGTACGTTACCGATAAACCCCGAAACTCTTCCGGTGACCAAAACAGGACTTCCCATATATAAATCTTTACCTCCGGACCATTCCGGAACTCCTCGTGACGTCCGGGATCTCATCCGGGACTCCGAACAACATTCGGTAACCACATACAAGCTTCCTTTATAACCCTAGCGTCACCGAACCTTAAGTGTGTAGACCCTATGGGTTCGGGAGACATGTAGACATGACCGAGACGTTCTCCGGTCAATAACCAACAGCGGGATCTGGATACCCATGTTGGCTCCCACATGTTCCACGATGATCTCATCGGATGAACCATGATGTCAAGGACTTAATCAATCCCATATGCAATTCCCTTTGTCTAGCGGTATTTTACTTGCCCGAGATTCGATCGTCGGTATACCGATACCTTGTTCAATCTCGTTACCGGCAAGTCTCTTTACTCGTTCCGTAACACATCATCCCGTGATCAACCCCTTGGTCACATTGTGCACATTATGATGATGTCCTACCGAGTGGGCCCACAGATACCTCTCCATTTACACGGAGTGACAAATCCCAGTCTCGATCCGCATAAAACAATAGATACTTTCGGAGATACCTGTAGTGCACCTTTATAGTCACCCAGTTACGTTGTGACGTTTGATACACCCAAAGCACTCCTACGGTATCCAGGAGTTACACGCTCTCATGGTCAAAGGAAGAGATACTTGACATTGGCAAAGCTCTAGCAAACGAACTACACGATCTTTGTGCTATGCTTAGGATTGGGTCTTGTCCATCACATCATTCTCCTAATGATGTGATCCCGTTATCAACGACATCCAATGTCCATAGCCAGGAAACCATGACTATCTGTTGATCACAACGAGCTAGTCAACTAGAGGCTCACTAGGGACATATTGTGGTCTATGTATTCACACGTGTATTACGATTTCCGGATAATACAGTTATAGCATGAATAAAAGACTATTATCATGAACAAAGAAATATAATAATAGCTTATTTATTATTACCTCTAGGGCATATTTCCAACAGTCTCCCACTTGCACTAGAGTCAATAATCTAGTTCACATCACCATGTGATTAACACTGACAGGTCACATCACCATGTGACCAACATCCAAAGAGTCTTGGGTTTGATCATGTTGCTTGTGAGAGAGGTTTTTAGTCAACGGGTCTGAACCTTTCAGATCCGTGTGTGCTTTACAAATCTCTATGTCATCTCCTAGATGCAGCTACCACGCTCTATTTGGAGCTATTCCAAATAACTGTTCTACTTGGAGCTATTCTAAATTGTTGCTCCATTATACGTATCCGGTATCTCTACTTAGAGCTATCCGGATAGGTGTTAAGCTTGCATCGACGTAACCTTTACGACGAACTCTTTTACCACCTCCATAATCGAGAAAGTTCCTTAGTCCACCAGTTACTAAGGATAACTTTGACCGCTGTCTGTGATCCACTCTTGGATCACTCTTGTACCCCTTGACTAACTCATGGCAAGGCACACTTCAGGTGCGGTACACAGCATAGCATACTTTAGAGCCTATGTCTTAAGCATAGGAGATGACCTTCGTCCTTTCTCTCTATTCTGCCATGGTCGAGCTTTAAGTCTTAACTTCGTACCTTACAACTCAGGCAAGAACTTCTTCTTTGACTGATCCATCTTGAATACCTTCAAGATCATGTCAAGGTATGTGCTCATTTGAAAGTACCATTAAGCGTTTTGATCCATCCTCATAGATCTTGATGCTCAATGTCCAAGTAGTTTATTCCAGGTTTTCTATTGAAAAACACCTTTCAAATAACCCTATATGCTTTCTAGAAATTCTACATCATTTCTGATCAACAATATGTTAACAACATATACTCATCAGAAATTCTATAGTGCTCCCACTCACTTCTTTGGAAATACAAGTTTCTCATAAACTTTGTATAAAACCAAAAATCTTTGATCATCTTATCAAAGTGCACATTCCAACTCCGAGATGCTTACTTCAGTCCATGGAAGGATCGCTAGAGCTAGCATACCTTTTAGCATCCTTAGGATTGACAAAACCTTTCTGATTGTATTACATACAACCTTTCCTTACGAAAACTGGTAAGGAAACTCGTTTTGACATCCATCTGCCAGATTTCATAAATGCAGCTAATGCTAACATGAATCCGATGGACTTAAGCATCGCTACGGATGAGAAAATCTCATCGTAGTCAACTCCTTGAACTTGTGGAAAAAAAACTCTTCGCCACAAGTCGAGCTTCATAGACGGTGACATTACCGTCCACGTCCGTCTTCTTCTTAAAGATCCATTTATCTTAATGGCTTGCCGATCATTGGGCAAGTCCACCAAAGTCCATGCTTTGTTCTGATACATGGATCCTATCTCGGATTTCATGGTTTCTTAACCATTTGTCGGAATTTGGGCCCACCATCGCTTCTCCATAGCTCGTAGGTTCATTGTTGTCTAGCAACATGACCTTCAAGACAGGATTACTGTACCACTCTGAAGTAGTACGTATCCTTGTCACCCTACGAGGTACGGCAGTGACTTGATCCGAAACTTCATGATCACTATCATAAGCTTCTACTTCAATTGGTGTAGGTGCCACATGAACAACTTCCTGTGCCCTGATACACACTGGTTGAAGTGATGGTTCAATAACCATATCAAGTCTCCACCATCCTCCCACTCAACTCTTTCGAGAGAAACCTTTCCTCGAGAAAGGACCCGATTCAAGAAACAATCCATATTGCTTTCGGATCTAAATTAGGAGGTATACCCAACTGTTTTGGGTGTCCTATGAAGATGCGTTTTATCCGCTTTGGGTTCGAGCTTATCAATCCTGAAACTTTTTCACATAAGCGTCGCAGCCCCAAACCTTTAAGAAACGACAACTTAGGTTTCTCTAAACCATAATTCATACGGTGTCATCTCAACAGAATTACGTGGTGCCCTATTTAAAGTGAATGTGGTTGTCTCTAATGCCTAACCCATGAACAATAGTGGTAATTCGATAAGAGACATCATGGTACGCACCATATCCAATAGGGTGCAACTATGATGTTCGGACACACCATCACACTATGGTGTTCCTGGCGGTATTAATTGCGAAACAATTTCCACAATGTCTTAATTGTGTGCCAAAACTCGTAACTCAGATATTCGTCTCTATGATCATATCATAGACATTTTATCCTCTTGTCACAATGATCTTCTACTTCACTCTGAAATTACTTGAACCATTCAATAATTTAGACTTGTGTTTCATCAAGTAAATATTCTCAACATCTACTCGAATCATCTGTGAAGTAAGAACATAACGATATTCACTGCATGCCTCAGCACTCATTGGACTGCACACATCAAAATGTGTTACTTCCAACAAGTTGCTATCTTGTTCCATCTTACTGAAACCGAGGTTTTTCAGTCATCTTGTCCATGTGGTATGATTTGCATATCTCAAGTGATTCAAAATCAAGTGAGTCTAAATGATCCATCTGCATGGAGTTTCTTCATGCATATACACCAATAGACATGGTTCGCATGTCTCAAACTTTTCAAAAACGAGTGAGTCCAAAGATCCATCAACATGGAGCTTCTTCATGCGTTTTATACCATTATGACTTACATGGCAGTGCCACAAGTAAGTGGTACTATCATTACTATCTTATATCTTTTGGCATGAAAATGTGTATCACTACGATCGAGATTCAATAAACCATTCCTTTAGGTGCAAGACTATTGAAGGTATTATTCAAATAAATAGAGTAACCATTATTCTCTTTAAATGAATAACCGTATTGCGATAGACATAATCCAATTATGTCTATGTTCAACGCAAACACCAAATGACAATTATTCAGGTTTAACACTAATCTTGATGGTAGAGGGAGCGTGCGATGTTTGATCACATCAAACTTGGAAACACTTCCAACACTTATCGTCAGCTCACCTTCAGCTAGTCTCCATTTATTCCGTAGCTTTTATTTCGAGTTACTAACACTTAGCAACCGAACCGGTATCCAATACCCTGGTGCTACTAGGAGTACTAGTAAAGTACACATTAACATAATGTATATCCTATATACTTCTATAGACCTTGCCAGCCTTCTCATCTACCAAGTATCTAGGGTAATCCTGCTCCAGTGGTTGTTCCCCTTATTACAGAAGCACTTAGTCTCGGGTTTGGGTTCAACCTTGGGTTTCTTCACTAGAGCAGCAGCTGATTTGCCGTTTCATGAAGTATCCCTTCTTGCCCTTGCCCTTCTTGAAACTAGTGGTTTCACCAACCATCAACAATTGATGCTCCTTCTTGATTTCTACTTTCGCGGTGTCAAACATCACGAATACCTCAAGGATCGTCATATCTATCCCTGATATGTTATAGTTCATCACAAAGCTCTAGCAGCTTGGTGGCAATGACTTTTGGAGAAACATCACTATCTCATCTGGAAGATTAACTCCCACTCGATTCAAGTGGTTGTTGCACTCAGACAATCTGAGCACAAGCTCAACGATTGAGCTTTTCTCCCTTAGTTTGTAGGCTAAGAAAATCGTCGGAGGTCTCATACCTCTTGACGTGGGCACGAGCCTGAAATCCCAATTTCAGCCCTTGAAACATCTCATATGTTCCGCGATATTTCGAAAAACGTCTTTAGTGCCTCAACTCTAAACCGTTTAACTGAACTATCACGTAGTTATCAAAACGTGTATGTCCGATGTTCACAACATCCACAAACGACGTTTGGGGTTTAGCACACTGAGCGGTGCATTGAGGACATAAGCTTTCTACTGTCCGCATAATCGCTACTATCAACTTTCAACTATATTTTCTCTAGGAACATATCTAAACAGTGGAACTAAAGCGCGAGCTCACGACATAATTTGCAAAAGGTCTTTTTGACTATGTTCAGGATAATTAAGTTCATCTTATGAACTCCCACTCAGATAGACATCCCTCTGGTCATCTAAGTGATTACATGATCCGAGTCAACTAGGCCGTGTCCGATCATCACGTGAGACGGACTAGTCATCATCGGTGAACATCTTCATGTTGATCGTATCTACTATACGACTCATGCTCGACCTTTCGGTCTCCGTGTTCCGAGGCCATGTCTGTACATGCTAGGCTCGTCAAGTTAACCATAAGTGTTTTCGCTGTGTAAAACTGTCTTACACCCGTTGTATGTGAACGTAAGAATCCATCACACCCGATCATCACGTGGTGCTTAGAAGCGACGAACTGTAGCAACGGTGCACAGTTAGGGGAGAACACTTCTTGAAATTTTGTAATGGATCATCTTATTTACTACCGTCGTCCTAAGTAAACAAGATGCATAAACATGATAAACATCACATGCAATCAAATAGTGACATGATATGGCCAATATCATTTTGCTCCTTTTGATCTCCATCTTCGGGGTTCCATGATCATCATCGTCACCGGCATGACACCATGATCTCCATCATCATGATCCCCATTATCGTGTCTTCATGAAGTTGTCACGCCAACGACTACTTCTACTTCTATGACTAACGCGTTTAGCAATAAAGTAAAGTAAGTTACATGGCGTTGTTCAATGACACGCAGGTCATACAATAAATAAAGACAACTCCTATGGCTCCTGCCGGTTGTCATTCTCATCGACATGCAAGTCGTGAATCCTATTACAAGAACATGATCAATCTCATACATCACATATCATTCATCACATTCTTCTTGGCCATATCACATCACATAGCATACCCTGCAAAAACAAGTTAGACGTCCTCTAATTGTTGTTTGCATGTTTTACGTGGCTGCTATGGGTTTCTAGCAAGAACGTTTCTTACCTACGCAAAACCACAACGTGATATGTCAATTTCTATTTACCCTTCATAAGGACCCTTTTCATCGAATCCGTTCCGACTAAAGTGGGAGAGACTGGCACCCGCTAGCCACCTTATGCACCAAGTGCATGTCAATCAGTGGAACCTGTCTCACGTAAGAGTACGTGTAAGGTCGGTCCGGGCCGCTTCATCCCACAATACCGTCGAAACAAGATTGGACTAGTAACGGTAAGCATATTGAACAAAATCAACGCCCACAACTACTTTGTGTTCTACTCGTGCAAAGAATCTACACAATAGACCTAGCTCATGATGCCACTGTTGGGGAACGTAGCAGAAATTCAAAATTTTCCTACGTGTCACCAAGATCTATCTATGGAGAAACTGAAGGAAATATGCCCTAGAGGCAATAATAAAGTTATTATTTATTTCCTTATAATCATGATAAATGTTTATTATTCATGCTAGAATTGTATTTACCGGAAACATAATACATGTGTGAATACATGGACAAACAGAGTGTCACTAGTATGCCTCTACTTGACTAGCTCGTTAATCAAAGATGGTTATGTTTCCTAACCATAAACAATGAGTTGTTATTTGATTAACGAGGTCACATCATTAGTAGAATGATCTGATTGACATGACCCATTCCATTAGCTTAGCACCCGATCGTTTAGTATGTTGCTATTGCTTTCTTCATGACTTATACATGTTCCTATGACTATGAGATTATGCAACTCCCGTTTACCGGAGGAACACTTTGGGTACTACCAAACGTCACAACGTAACTGGGTGATTATAAAGGAGTACTACAGGTGTCTCCAATGGTCGATGTTGGGTTGGCGTATTTCGAGATTAGGATTTGTCACTCCGATTGTCGGGGAGGTATCTCTGGGCCCTCTCGGTAATACACATCACATAAGCCTTGCAAGCATTACAACTAATATGTTAGTTGTGAGATGATGTATTACGGAACGAGTAAAGAGACTTGCCGGTAACGACATTGAACTAGGTATTGGATACCGACGATCGAATCTCGGGCAAGTAACATACCGATGACAAAGGGAACAACGTATGTTGTTATGCGGTCTGACCGATAAAGATCTTCGTAGAATATGTAGGAGCCAATATGGGCATCCAGGTCCCGCTATTGGTTATTGACCAGAGACGTGTCTCGGTCATGTCTACATTGTTCTCGAACCCGTAGGGTCCGCACGCTTAAGGTTACGATGACAGTTATATTATGAGTTTATGCATTTTGATGTACCGAAGGTTGTTCGGAGTCCCGGATGTGATCACGGACATGACGAGGAGTCTCGAAATGGTCGAGACGTAAAGATTGATATATTGGAAGCCTATATTTGGATATCGGAAGTGTTCCGGGTGAAATCGGGATTTTACCGGAATACCGGGAGGGTTACCGGAACCCCCCGGGAGCTATTTGGGCCATAGTGGGCCTTAGTGGAAAAGAGAAGGGGCTGCCCTAGATGGGCTGCGCGCCCCCCCCTTCCCCTAGTCCTATTAGGACTAGGAGAGGTGGCCGGCCCCCTCCTCCTCTTTTCCCCTCCGAGGAATCCTAGTTGGACTAGGATTGGAGGGGGAATCCTACTCCCAGTGGGAGTAGGACTCTCCTGCGCCTCCCCCCCTTGGCCGGCCAGCCTCCCCTCCTCTCCTCCTTTATATACGGAGGCAGGGGCACCTCTAAACACACAAGTTGACACAAGTTGATCCACGTGATCTATTCCTTAGCCGTGTGCGGTGCCCCCTGCCACCATATACCTCGATAATACTGTAGCGGAGTTTAGGCGAAGCCCTGCTGCTGTAGTTCATCAAGATCGTCACCACGCCGTCGTGCTGACGAAACTCTTCCCCGACACTTTGCTGGATCGGAGTCCGGGGATCGTCATCGGGCTGAACGTGTGCTCGAACTCGGAGGTGCCGTAGTTTCGGTGCTTGATCGGTTGGATCGTGAAGACGTACGACTACTTCCTCTACGTCGTGTCATCGCTTCCGCAGTCGGTCTGCGTTGGGTACGTAGACAACACTCTCCCCTCGTTGCTATGCATCACATGATCCTGTGTGCGCGTAGGAAAATTTTTGAAATTACTACGAACCCAACAGTGGCATCCGAGCCTAGGTTATTATGTTGATGTTATATGCACGAGTAGAACACAAGTGAGTTGTGGACGATACAAGTCATACTGCCTACCAGCATGTCATATTTTGGTTCGGCGGTATTGTTGGACGAGACGACCCGGACCAACCTTACGCGTACGCTTACGCGAGACCGGTTCCCTCGACGTGCTTTGCACAGAGATGGCTTGCGGGCGACTGTCTCTCCAACTTTAGTTGAACCAAGTATGGCTACGCCCGGTCCTTGCGAAGGTTAAAACGGAGTCTATTTGACAAACTATCGTTGTGGTTTTGATGCGTAGGTGAGATTGGTTCTTACTTAAGCCCGTAGCAGCCACGTAAAACATGCAACAACAAAGTAGAGGACGTCTAACTTGTTTTTGCAGGGCATGTTGTGATGTGATATGGTCAAGGCATGATGCTGAATTTTATTGTATGAGATGATCATGTTTTGTAACCGAGTTATCGGCAACTGGCTGGAGCCATATGGTTGTCGCTTTATTGTATGCAATGCAATCGCGATGTAATGCTTTACTTTATTACTAAACGGTAGTGATAGTCGTGGAAGCATAAGATTGGCGAGACGACAACGATGCTACGATGGAGATCAAGGTGTCGCGCCGGTGACGATGGTGATCATGACGGTGCTTCGGAGATGGAGATCACAGGCACAAGATGATGATGGCCATATCATATCACTTATATTGATTGCATGTGATGTTTATCTTTTATGCATCTTATCTTGCTTTGATTGACGGTAGCATTATAAGATGATCTCTCACTAAATTATCAAGAAGTGTTCTCCCTGAGTATGCACCGTTGCCAAAGTTCGTCGTGCCCAGACACCACGTGATGATCGGGTGTGATAAGCTCTACGTCCATCTACAACGGGTGCAAGCCAGTTTTTGCACACGCAGAATACTCAGGTTAAACTTGACGAGCCTAGCATATGCAGATATGGCCTCGGAACACGGAGACCGAAAGGTCGAGCGTGAATCATATAGTAGATATGATCAACATAACGATGTTCACCATTGAAAACTACTCCATCTCACGTGATGATCGGTTATGGTTTAGTTGATTTGGATCACGTAATCACTTAGAGGATTAGAGGGATGTCTATCTAAGTGGGAGTTCTTAAGTAATATGATTAATTGAACTTAAATTTATCATGAACTTAGTACCTGATAGTATCTTGCTTGTTTATGTTAATTGTAGATAGATGGCTCGTGCTGTTGTTCCGTTGAATTTTAATGCGTTCCTTGAGAAAGCAAAGTTGAAAGATGATGGTAGCAATTACACGGACTGGGTCCGTAACTTGAGGATTATCCTCATTGCTGCACAGAAGAATTACGTCCTGGAAGCACCGCTGGGTGCCAGGCCTGCTGCTGGAGCAACGCCAGATGTTATGAACGTCTGGCAGAGCAAAGCTGATGACTACTCGATAGTTCAGTGTGCCATGCTTTACGGCTTAGAATCGGGACTTCAACGACGTTTTGAACGTCATGGAGCATATGAGATGTTCCAGGAGTTGAAGTTAATATTTCAAGCAAATGCCCGGATTGAGAGATATGAAGTCTCCAATAAGTTCTATAGCTGCAAGATGGAGGAGAACAGTTCTGTCAGTGAGCATATACTCAAAATGTCTGGGTATAATAATCACTTGATTCAATTGGGAGTTAATCTTCCGGATGATTGCGTCATCGACAGAATTCTCCAATCACTGCCACCAAGCTACAAGAGCTTCGTAATGAACTATAATATGCAAGGGATGAACAAGACTATTCCCGAGCTCTTCGCAATGCTGAAAGCTGCGGAGGTAGAAATCAAGAAGGAGCATCAAGTGTTGATGGTTAACAAGACCACTAGTTTCAAGAAAAAGGGCAAAGGGAAGAAAAAGGGGAACTTCAAAAAGAACGGCAAGCAAGTTGCTGCTCAAGAGAAGAAACCCAAGTCTGGACCTAAGCCTGAAACTGAGTGCTTCTACTGCAAGCAGACTGGTCACTGGAAGCGGAACTGCCCCAAGTATTTGGCGGATAAGAAGGATGGCAAGGTGAACAAAGGTATATGTGATATACATGTTATTGATGTGTACCTTACTAGAGCTCGCAGTAGCACCTGGGTATTTGATACTGGTTCTGTTGCTAATATTTGCAACTCGAAACAGGGACTACAGAATAAGCGGGCACTGGCAAAGGACGAGGTGACGATGCGCGTGGGAAACGGTTCCAAAGTCGATGTGATCGCAGTCGGCACGCTACCTCTACATCTACCTTCGGGATTAATATTAGACCTAAGTAATTGTTATTTGGTGCCAGCGTTGAGCATGAACATTATATCTGGATCTTGTTTAATGCGAGACGGTTATTCATTTAAATCAGAGAATAATGGTTGTTCTATTTATATGAGTAATATCTTTTATGGTCATGCACCCTTGAAGAGTGGTCTATTTTTATTGAATCTCGATAGTAGTAATACACATATTCATAATGTTGAAGCCAAAAGATGCAGAGTTGATAATGAAAGTGCAACTTATTTGTGGCACTGTCGTTTAGGTCATATCGGTATAAAGCGCATGAAGAAACTCCATACCGATGGACTTTTGGAACCACTTGATTATGAATCACTTGGTACTTGCGAACCGTGCCTCATGGGCAAGATGACTAAAACACCGTTCTCCGGTACTATGGAGAGAGCAACAGATTTGTTGGAAATCATACATACCGATGTATGTGGCCCGATGAATATTGAGGCTCGTGGCGGATATCGTTATTTTCTCACCTTCACAGATGATTTAAGCAGATATGGGTATATTTACTTAATGAAACATAAGTCTGAAACATTTGAAAAGTTCAAAGAATTTCAGAGTGAAGTTGAAAATCATCGTAACAAGAAAATAAAGTTTCTACGATCTGATCGTGGAGGAGAATATTTGAGTTACGAGTTTGGTGTACATTTGAAAAACTGTGGAATAGTTTCGCAACTCACGCCACCCGGAACACCACAGCGTAATGGTGTGTCCGAACGTCGTAATCGTACTTTACTAGATATGGTGCGATCTATGATGTCTCTTACTGATTTACCGCTATCATTTTGGGGATATGCTTTAGAGACGGCCGCATTCACGTTAAATAGGGCACCATCAAAATCCGTTGAGACGACGCCTTATGAACTGTGGTTTGGCAAGAAACCAAAGTTGTCGTTTCTTAAAGTTTGGGGCTGCGATGCTTATGTGAAAAAGCTTCAACCTGATAAGCTCGAACCCAAATCGGAGAAATGTGTCTTCATAGGATACCCAAAGGAAACTGTTGGGTACACCTTCTATCACAGATCCGAAGGCAAAACATTCGTTGCTAAGAATGGATCATTTCTAGAGAAGGAGTTTCTCTCGAAAGAAGTGAGTGGGAGGAAAGTAGAACTTGACGAGGTAACTGTACCTGCTCCCTTACTGGAAAGTAGTTCATCACAGAAAACTGTTTCAGTGACACCTACACCAGTTAGTGAGGAAGCCAATGATAATGATCATGAAACTTCAGATCAAGATACTACTGAACCGCGTAGATCAACCAGAGTAAGATCCGCACCAGAGTGGTACGGTAATCCTGTTCTGGAGGTCATGCTACTAGATCATGATGAACCTACGAACTATGAAGAAGCGATGGTGAGCCCAGATTCCGTAAAGTGGCTTGAAGCCATGAAATCTGAGATGGGATCCATGTATGAGAACAAAGTATGGACTTTGGTTGACTTGCCCGATGATCGGCAAGCAATTGAGAATAAATGGATTTTTAAGAAGAAGACTGACGCTGATGGTAATGTTACTGTCTACAAAGCTCGACTTGTCGCAAAAGGTTTTCGGCAAGTTCAAGGAATTGACTACGATGAGACCTTCTCACCCGTAGCGATGCTTAAGTCCGTCCGAATCATGTTAGCAATTGCCGCATTTTATGATTATGAAATTTGGCAAATGGATGTCAAAACTGCATTCCTGAATGGATTTCTGGAAGAAGAGTTGTATATGATGCAACCAGAAGGTTTTGTCGATCCAAAGGGAGCTAACAAAGTGTGCAAGCTCCAGCGATCCATTTATGGACTGGTGCAAGCCTCTCGGAGTTGGAATAAACGTTTTGATAGTGTGATCAAAGCATTTGGTTTTATACAGACTTTCGGAGAAGCCTGTATTTACAAGAAAGTGAGTGGGAGCTCTGTAGCATTTCTGATATTATATGTGGATGACATATTACTGATTGGAAATGATATAGAATTTCTGGATAGCATAAAGGGATACTTGAATAAAAGTTTTTCAATGAAAGACCTCGGTGAAGCTGCTTACATATTAGGCATTAAGATCTATAGAGATAGATCAAGACGCTTAATTGGACTTTCACAAAGCACATACCTTGACAAAATTTTGAAGAAGTTCAAAATGGATCAAGCGAAGAAAGGGTTCTTGCCTGTGTTACAAGGTGTGAAATTGAGTAAGACTCAATGCCCGACCACTGCAGAAGATAGAGAGAATATGAAAGATGTTCCCTATGCATCAGCCATAGGCTCTATCATGTATGCAATGCTGTGTACCAGACCTGATGTGTGCCTTGCTATAAGTTTAGCAGGGAGGTACCAAAGTAATCCAGGAATGGATCACTGGACAGCGGTCAAGAACATCCTGAAATACCTGAAAAGGACTAAGGATATGTTTCTCGTATATGGAAGTGACAAAGAGCTCATCGTAAAAGGTTACGTTGATGCAAGCTTTGACACTGATCCGGACGATTCTAAATCGCAAACCGGATACGTGTTTACATTAAACGGTGGAGCTGTCAGTTGGTGCAGTTCTAAACAAAGCGTCGTAGCGGGATCTACATGTGAAGCGGAATACATAGCTGCTTCGGAAGCAGCAAATGAAGGAGTCTGGATGAAGGAGTTCATATCCGATCTAGGTGTCATACCTAGTGCATCGGGTCCAATGAAAATCTTTTGTGACAATACTGGTGCAATTGCCTTGGCAAAGGAATCCAGATTTCACAAAAGGACCAAACACATCAAGAGACGCTTCAACTCCATCCGGGATCTAGTCCAGGTGGGAGACATAGAGATTTGCAAGATACATACGGATCTGAATGTTGCAGACCCGTTGACTAAGCCTCTTCCACGAGCAAAACATGATCAGCACCAAAGCTCCATGGGTGTTAGATTCATTACAGTGTAATCTAGATTATTGACTCTAGTGCAAGTGGGAGACTGAAGGAAATATGCCCTAGAGGCAATAATAAAGTTATTATTTATTTCCTTATAATCATGATAAATGTTTATTATTCATGCTAGAATTGTATTTACCGGAAACATAATACATGTGTGAATACATAGACAAACAGAGTGTCACTAGTATGCCTCTACTTGACTAGCTCGTTAATCAAAGATGGTTATGTTTCCTAACCATAAACAATGAGTTGTTATTTGATTAACGAGGTCACATCATTAGTAGAATGATCTGATTGACATGACCCATTCCATTAGCTTAGCACCCGATCGTTTAGTATGTTGCTATTGCTTTCTTCATGACTTATACATGTTCCTATGACTATGAGATTATGCAACTCCCGTTTACCGGAGGAACACTTTGGGTACTACCAAACGTCACAACGTAACTGGGTGATTATAAAGGAGTACTACAGGTGTCTCCAATGGTCGATGTTGGGTTGGCGTATTTCGAGATTAGGATTTGTCACTCCGATTGTCGGAGAGGTATCTCTGGGCCCTCTCGGTAATACACATCACATAAGCCTTGCAAGCATTACAACTAATATGTTAGTTGTGAGATGATGTATTACGGAACGAGTAAAGAGACTTGCCGGTAACGAGATTGAACTAGGTATTGGATACCGACGATCGAATCTCGGGCAAGTAACATACCGATGACAAAGGGAACAACGTATGTTGTTATGCGGTCTGACCGATAAAGATCTTCGTAGAATATGTAGGAGCCAATATGGGCATCCAGGTCCCGCTATTGGTTATTGACCAGAGACGTGTCTCGGTCATGTCTACATTGTTCTCGAACCCGTAGGGTCCGCACGCTTAAGGTTACGATGACAGTTATATTATGAGTTTATGCATTTTGATGTACCGAAGGTTGTTCGGAGTCCCGGATGTGATCACGGACATGACGAGGAGTCTCGAAATGGTCGAGACGTAAAGATTGATATATTGGAAGCCTATATTTGGATATCGGAAGTGTTCCGGGTGAAATCGGGATTTTATCGGAATACCGGGAGGGTTACCGGAACCCCCCGGGAGCTATTTGGGCCATAGTGGGCCTTAGTGGAAAAGAGAAGGGGCTGCCCTAGATGGGCTGCACGCCCCCCCCCCTTCCCCTAGTCCTATTAGGACTAGGAGAGGTGGCCGGCCCCCTCCTCCTCTTTTCCCCTCCGAGGAATCCTAGTTGGACTAGGATTGGAGGGGGAATCCTACTCCCAGTGGGAGTAGGACTCTCCTGCGCCTCCCCCCCTTTGGCCGGCCAGCCTCCCCTCCTCTCCTCCTTTATATATGGAGGCAGGGGCACCTCTAAACACACAAGTTGACACAAGTTGATCCACGTGATCTATTCCTTAGCCGTGTGCGGTGCCCCCTGCCACCATATACCTCGATAATACTGTAGCGGAGTTTAGGCGAAGCCCTGCTGCTGTAGTTCATCAAGATCGTCACCACGCCGTCGTGCTGACAAAACTCTTCCCCGACACTTTGCTGGATCAGAGTCCGAGGATCGTCATCGGGCTGAACGTGTGCTCGAACTCGGAGGTGTCGTAGTTTCGGTGCTTGATCGGTTGGATCGTGAAGACGTACGACTACTTCCTCTACGTCGTGTCATCGCTTCCGCAGTCGGTCTGCGTTGGGTACGTAGACAACACTCTCCCCTCGTTGCTATGCATCACATGATCCTGTGTGCGCGTAGGAAATTTTTTGAAATTACTATGAAACCCAATAGAAACCAGCAACGAGGGGAAGGAGAGTGCATCTACATACCCTTGTAGATCGCTAAGCGGAAGCGTTCAAGAGAACGGGGTTGAAGGAGTCGTACTCGTCGTGATTCAAATCACCAGAGATCCTAGTGCCGAACGGACGGCACCTCCGCGTTCAACACACGTACAGCCCGGTGACGTCTCCCACGCCTTGATCCAGCAAGGAGAGAGGGAGAGGTTGAGGAAGACTCCATCCAACAGCAGCACAACGGCGTGGTGGTGATGGAGGAGCGTGGCTAGAAGAGGAGGAAGAAGAGACACAGGGCTGCACCAACCAGAGATCGAAATCGCGTGTTATGGGCAGCCCTAGGCCTCATATATATAGGGAAGGGGAGGGGCTACGCCCCCTCTAGGGTTCCCACCCCCTAGGGGGGTGGCAGCCCTAGATGGGGATCAAGGATGGCGGCCAAGAGGGGGAGAGGAGAGGGAGGCGCACCGATATGGGCCCTAAGGCCCATATCCCCTTAGGGTTTGCCCCCTTTCCACCTCTTAGGCGCCATGGGCCCTTGTGGGAGGCGCACCAGCCCACTAAGGGGCTGGTCCCTCACCACTCTTAGCCCACGCATGCCTGCGGGGTTGGTGGCCCCACTTGGTGGACCCCCGGGACCCTCCCGGTGGTCCCGGTACGTTACCGATAAACCCCGAAACTCTTCCGGTGACCAAAATATGACTTCCCATATATAAATCTTTACCTCCAGACCATTCCGGAACTCCTCGTGACGTCCGGGATCTCCTCCGGGACTCCGAACAACATTCGGTAACCACATACAAGCTTCCTTTATAACCCTAGCGTCACCGAACCTTAAGTGTGTAGACCCTACGAGTTCGGGAGACATGTAGACATGACCGAGACGTTCTCCGGTCAATAACCAACAGCGGGATCTGGATACCCATGTTGGCTCCCACATGTTCCACGATGATCTCATCGGATGAACCACGATGTCAAGGACTTAATCAATCCCGTATGCAATTCCCTTTGTCTAGCGGTATTTTACTTGCCCGAGATTCGATCGTCGCTATACCGATACCTTGTTCAATCTCGTTACCGGCAAGTCTCTTTACTCGTTCCGTAACACATCATCCCGTGATCAACCCCTTGGTCACATTGTGCACATTATGATGATGTCCTACCGAGTGGGCCCAGAGATACCTCTCCGTTTACACGGAGTGACAAATCCCAGTCTCGATCCGCATAAAACAATAGATACTTTCGGAGATACCTGTAGTGCACCTTTATAGTCACCCAGTTACAACACCCAAAGCACTCCTACGGTATCCAGGAGTTACACGCTCTCATGGTCAAAGGAAGAGATACTTGACATTGGCAAAGCTCTAGCAAACGAACTACGCGATCTTTGTGTTATGCTTAGGATTGGGTCTTGTCCATCACATCATTCTCCTAATGATGTGATCCCGTTATCAACGACATCCAATGTCCATAGCCAGGAAACAATGACTATCTGTTGATCACAATGAGCTAGTCAACTAGAGGCTCACTAGGGACATATTGTGGTCTATGTATTCACACGTGTATTACGATTTCCGGATAATACAGTTATAGCATGAATAAAATACTATTATCATGAACAAATAAATATAATAATAGCTTATTTATTATTGCCTCTAGGGCATATTTCCAACAATGTACTCATTGAAAATCTTATCAAGCGTCTTGATCTATCTCAATAGATCTTGATGCTCAATGTGTAAGTAGCTTTACTAAGGTCTTTCTTTTAAAGAACTCCTTTCAAACACTCCTTTATGCTTTGCAGAATAATTCTACATTATTTCTGATTAACAATATGTCATTCACATATACTTATCAGAAATGTTGTAGTGCTCCCACTCACTTTCTTGTAAATACAGGCTTCACCGTAAGTCTGTACAAAACTATATGCTTTGATCAATTTATCAAAGCGTATATTCCAACTCTGAGATGCTTGCACCAGTCCATAGACGGATCGCTGGAGCTTGCACATTTGTTAGCACCTTTAGGATTGACAAAACCTTCTGGTTGCATCATATACAACTCTTCTTTAAGAAAACCATTAAGGAATGCAGTTTTGACATCCATTTGCCAGATTTCATAAAATGTGGCAATTGCTAACATGATTTGGACAGACTTAAGCATCGCTACAGTTGAGAAAATCTCATTGTAGTCAACACCTTGAACTTGTCAAAAACCTTTTTGCGACAAGTCGAGCTTTGTAGATAGTAACACTACTATCAACGTCCGTCTTCCTCTTGAAGATCCATTTATTTTCTATGGTTTGCCGATCATCGGGCAAGTCCACCAAAGTCCACACTTTGTTCTCATACATGGATCCTATCTCAGATTTCATGGCCTCCAGCCATTTTGCGGAATCTGGGCTCATCATCTCTTCCTCATAGTTCGTAGGTTTATCATGGTCTAGTAACATGACTTTCAGAACAGGATTACCGTACCACTCTGGTGCGGACCGTACTCTGGAAGACCTACGAGGTTCTGTAGTAACTCGATCTGAAGTTTCATGATCATCATCATTAGCTTCCTCACTAATTGGTGTAGGAATCACTGGAACTGATTTCAGTGATGAACTATTTTCCAATTCGGGGGAAGGTACAGTTACCTCATCAAGTTCTACTTTCCTCCCACTCACTTCCTTTTAGAGAAACTCCTTCTCTAGAAAGGATCCATTTTTAGCAACGAATATCTTGCCTTCGGATCTGTGATAGAAGGTGTACCCAACAATTTCCTTTGGGTATTCTATGAAGACGCACTTCTCTGATTTGGGTTTGAGCTTATCAGGATGAAACTTTTTCGCATAAGCATCGCAGCCCCAAACTTTAAGAAACGACAACTTGGGTTTCTTACTAAACCACAGTTCATATGGTGTCGTCTCAACGGATTTAGATGGTGCCCTTTTAACGTGAATGCAGCTGTCTCTAATGCATAACCCCAAAACAATATTGGTAAATCAGTAAGAGACATCATAGATCACACCATATCCAATAAAGTGCGGTTACGACATTCGGACACACCATAACGTTGTGGTGTTCCAGGTGGCGTGAGCTGTGAAACTATTCCGCATTGTTTTAATTGAAGACCAAACTCGTAACTCAAATATTCGTCTCCGCGATCAAATCGCAGAAACTTTATTTTCTTGTTACGATGATTTTTCCACTTCACTCTAAAATTCTTTGAACCTTTCAACTATTTCAGACTTATGTTTCATCAAGTAGATATACCCATATCTGCTCAAATCATCTTGTGAAGGTCAGAAAATAACGATACTTGCCACGAGCATCAACACTCATTGGATCACATACATCGGTATGTATTATTTCCAATAAGTCAGTAGCTTGTTCCATTGTTCCGGAGAATGGAGTTTTAGTCATCTTGCCCAAAGGCACGGTTCGCAAGCATCAAATGATTCATAACCAAGTGATTCCAAAAATCCATCTTTATGGAGTTTCTTCATGCGCTTTACACCGATATGACCCAAACGGCAGTGCCACAAATAAGTTGCACTATCATTATTAACTTTGCATCTTTCAGCATCAATATTATGAATATGTGTATCACTCCGATCGAGATCCAACAAACTATTTTCATTGGGTGTATCACCATTGAAGGTTTTATTCATGTAAACAGAACAACAATTATTCTCTGATTTTAAATGAATAACCGTATTGCAATAAACATGATCAAATCATATTCATGCTCAACGCAAACGCCAAATAACATTTATTTAGGTTTAACACTAATCCCAAAAGTATAGGGAGTGTGCGATGATGATCATATCAATCTTGGAACTACTTCCAACACTCATTGTCACTTCCCCTTCAACTAGTCTCTGTTTATTCTGTAACTCCTGTTTCGAGTTACTAATCTTAGCAACCGAACAAGTATCAAATACTCAGGGGCTACTATAAACACTAGTAAGGCACACATCAATAATCTGTATATCAAATATACCCTTGTTCACTTTGCCATCCTTCTTATCTACCAAATATTCAGGGCATTTCCGCTTCCAGTGACCATTTCCTTTGCAGTGTAAACACTCAGTTTCAGGCTTTGGTCCAGCTTTGGTTTTCTTCATGGGAGTGACAACTTGTTTGCCATTCTACTTGAAGTTTCCCTTTCTTTCCCTTTGCCCTTTTCTTGAAACTAGTGGTCTTGTCAATCATCAACACTTGATGCTCTTTCTTGATTTCTACCTTCGTTGATTTCAACATCACGAAGAGCTCGGGGATTGTTTTCGTCATCCCTTGCATATTATAGTTCATCACGAAGTTCTAGTAACTTAGTGATGGTGACTAGAGAATTCTATCAATCACTATCTTATCTGGAAGATTAACTCCCACTTGATTCAAGCGATCGAAGTACCTAGACAATCTGAGCACATGCTTACTAGTTGAGCGATTCTCCTCCATCTTTTAGCTATAGAACTTGTTGGAGACTTCATATCTCTCAACTCGGGTATTCGCTTGAAATATTAACTTCAATTCCTGGAACATCTCATATGGTCCATGACGTTCAAAACATCTTTGAAGTCTCAATTCTAAGCCGTTAAGCATGGTACACTAAACTATCAAGTAGTCATCATATTGAGCTAGCCAAACGTTCATAACATCTGCATCTGCTCCTGCAATAGGTTTGTCACCTAGCGGTGCATCAAGGACATAATTCTTCTGTGCAGCAATGAGGATAAACCTCAGATCACGGATCCAATCCGCATCATTGCTACTAACATCTTTCAACACAGTTTTCTCTAGGAACATATCAAAATAAACATATGAAAACAACAACGCGAGCTATTGATCTATAACATAATTTGCAAAATACTACCAAGACTAAGTTCATGATAAATTAAAGTTCAGTTAATCATATTACTTAAGAACTCCCACTTAGACAGACATCTCTCTAGTCATCTAAGTGATCACGTGATCCAAATCAACTAAACCATAACCGATCATCACGTGAGATGGAGTAGTTTTCAATGGTGAACATCACTATGTTGATCATATCTACTATCTGATTCACGCTCGACCTTTCGGTCTCCGTGTTCCGAGGCCATATCTGCATATGCTAGGCTCGTCAAGATTAACCTGAGTATTCTGCGTGTGCAAAACTGGCCTGCGCCCGTTGTAGATGGACGTAGAGCTTATCACACCCGATCATCACGTGGTGTCTGGGCACGACGAACTTTGGCAACGGTGCATACTCAGGGAGAACACTTCTTGATAATTAGTGAGAGATCATCTTAAAATGCTACCGTCAATCAAAGTAAGATAAGATGCATAAAGGATAAACATCACATGCAATCAATATAAGTGATATGATATGGCCATCATCATCTTATGCTTGTGATCTCCATCTCCGAAGCACCGTCATGATCACCATCGTCACCGGCGCGACACCTTGATCTCCATCGTAGCATTGTTGTCGTTATGCCATCTATTGCTTCTACGACTATCGCTACCGCTTAGTGATAAAGTAAAGCAATTACAGGGCGTTTGCATTTCATACAATAAAGCGACAACCATATGGCTCCTGCCAGTTGCCGATAACTTCGGTTACAAAACATGATCATCTCATACAATAAAATATAGCATCACATCTTGACCATATCACATCACAACATGCCCTGCAAAAACAAGTTAGACGTCCTCTACTTTGTTGTTGCAAATTTTACGTGGCTGCTACGGGCTGAGCAAGAACCGTTCTTACCTACGCATCAAAACCACAACGATAGTTCGTCAAGTTAGTGATGTTTTAACCTTCTCAAGGACCGGGCGTAGCCACACTCGATTCAGCTAAAGTGAGAGAGACAGACACCCGCCAGTCACCTTTAAGCACGAGTGCTCGTAACGGTGAAACCAGTCTCGCATAAGCGTACGCGTAATGTCGGTCCGGGCCGCTTCATCTCACAATACCGCTGAGCCAAAGTATGACATGCTAGTAAGTAGTATGACTTGTATCGCCCACAACTCACTTGTGTTCTACTCGTGCATATGACATCTACGCATAAAACCTGGCTCAGATGCCACTCTTGGGGAACGTAGTAATTTCAAAAAAATTCCTACGCACACGCAAGATCATGGTGATGGCATAGCAACGAGAGGGGAGAGTATTGTCCATGTACCCTCGTAGACCGTAAGCGGAAGCGTTATGACAACGCGGTTGATGTAGTCGTACGTCTTCACGATCCGACCGATCCAAGTACCGAACGTACGGCACCTCCGAGTTCAGCACACGTTCAGCTCGATGACGTTCCCCGGACTCCGATCCAGCAGGGTGTCGGGGATGAGTTCCGTCAGCACGATGGCGTGGTGACAATGATGATGTTCTACCGGCGCATGGCTTCGCCTAAACTCCGCGACGATATGACCGAGGTGGAATATGGTGGAGGGGGGCACCGCACACGGCTAAGGAATGATCCGTAGATCAACTTGTGTGTCATAGGGTGCCCCCCTGCCCCCGTATATAAAGGAGCCAGGGGGAGGGGGCGGCCGGCCAAGGAGGGCGCGCCAAGGGAGAGTCCTACTCCACCGGGAGTAGGACTCCCTTATTTCCTAGTTGGAGTAGGAGAAGGGGGAAGGAGGAGGAAGAGGGGAAGGAAAGGGGGGCGCCGGCCCCCTCTCCTTGTCCTATTCGGACTAGGGAGGGGAGGGGGCACGGCCCACCTCTTGCCTCCTCTCCTCTTCTCCCTTATGGCCCATGAAGGCCCAATAACCCCCGGGAGGGTTCCGGTAACCCCCCGGTACTCCGGTAAAATGCCGATTTCACCCGGAACACTTCCGATGTCCAAACATAGGCTTCCAATATATCAATCTTTATGTCTCAACCATTTCGAGACTCCTCATCATGTCCATGATCATATCCGGGACTCCGAACAAACTTTGGTACATCAAAACTTATAAACTCATAATGAAACTGTCATCGTAACGTTAAGCGTGCGGACCCTATGGGTTCGAGAACTATGTAGACATGACCTAGAACTATTCTCGGTCAATAACCAATAGCAGAACGTGGATGCCCATATTGGTTCCTACATATTCTACGAAGATCTTTATCGGTCAAACCTCATAACAACATACGTTGTTCCCTTTGTCATCGGTATGTTACTTGCCCGAGATCCGATCGTCGGTATGCAATACCTAGTTCAATCTCGTTTACCGGCAAGTCTCTTTACTCGTTACGTAATGCATCATTCCGTAACTAACTCATTTAGCTACATTGCTTGCAAGGCTTATAGTGATGTGCATTACCCAGAGGGCCCAGAGATACCTCTCCGACAATCGGAGTGACAAACCTAATCTCGAAATATGCCAACCCAACATGTACCTTTGGAGACACCTGTAGTGCTCCTTTATAATCACCCAGTTACATTGTGACGTTTGGTAGCACCCAAAGTGTTCCTCCGGTATACAAGAGTTGCATAATCTCATAGTTATAGGAACATGTATAAGTCATGAAGAAAGCAATAGCAACATACTAAACGATCAAGTGCTAGGCTAACGGAATGGATCATGCCAATCACATCATTCTCCTAATGATGTGATCCCATTAATCAAATGACAACTCTTTTGTCCATGGTTAGGAAACATAACCATCTTTGATAAATGAGCTAGTCAAGTAGAGGCATACTAGTGACACTATGTTTGTCTATGTATTCACACATGTATTATGTTTCCGGTTAATACAATTCTAGCATGAATAATAAACATTTATCATGAAATAAGGAAATAAATAATAACTTTATTATTGCCTCTAGGGCATATTTCCTTCAGTTAGACCACCTCTAGCCCCGCTTATTGTCTTGTTATGCATATGTTTGTGTGTATTTACTGTTTCTTCCCCCCTTCTCACCGGTAGACCCCGAGATCGATGCTGATGTCCCTATGATCGACTACGTCACCGACGACCCCTTCTTCCCTTTCAGCGGAGCTTCCAGGCAAGCCCCACCTTTGATCATCCCGATATCTCCCATTCCATTCTTTCATGCTTGCATTAGATTTTGCTACTGTATTTGATTGCTCCTATTCTGATGCATAGCCTGCTTTTGTACCTGTTGTTGTACCTTACCTGTTTATCCTAAACTGCTTAGTATAGGTTGGTTAGTGATCTATCAGTGACCCCCACCTTGTCCTTTTTGCCCCTGCTTCATCTTCGACGACTCGAGCAACGTGATCGACGACCAAAGCCCAACACCTCACATCACAGCACGCCCCATTTGTTGCTCAACTCTGCAGAGCTACTATCGAGTGCCGAGGGTGATCCCTCATAACGCACTCCTGATGATAATTCTGTAGTGTAACTATTCGATCATGGTCATCGACGGTGATTTCCTCTTTCACCATTCCCGATACGGCTCTGTCGTTCAACACCTCAAGTGTGAACCTCGAGGGTGGTCCCTCTTACGTTCACCTTGATGATTACATTGAGTGGAATCCTCCGTGGGTGATTCCTTGGGTTTTCCCCTTGATGTTTGGACACACGGTTACAATGACTTTACTTGAGACCTTGGTGAAAGTTGGGCGGGCCCGGAGAGCACCCACAAGATAATGACATGGCACGACCGGGCATTCTAGGCCCTTGTCGTATGTCCACGAGACGAGGTGACGGGATCACTTTCGATCGTGAGTCTCTGCTCGTCTCCATAAACTAATAATACACTATGGTTTGGGTATTTGTTCTGAGTTGGCCTTTGGCCTTTACGCACCAACCACCGCGTGAGAATAGTTATGGGCCTCGACATCGCAGTATCAGCCGAAGCTTTGTCAGTTGTCCAGTTCAGCAGTGTGGCGCGGCTGGGCCGGCACCATCCATGTAGAGGTGGAGCCTGGACCCGCCCTGCGTGAAACGACCCGGAGTGCAACGGGCGATGGGTCCAGACCCCTGAGTGCTTAGGAGGTAGACCGGTGGGGACCTCTCTGCTGAGCCTAGGTAGGGCTTCGACGTGTTGATCTTCCGAGGCCGGGCATTGACCCCAGAAAGGTGTGTCCAGCTAGAGTTATTGAGCGTGTTGGAAAACGTGGTGCACCCCTGCAGGGAAGATTATCTATTAATAGTCGTGTCCACGGTAACGGACGTTCAGACTTATATCCTGATCTTATACAACTACAAATGGATACTTGAGATATGTGGCTCCGGGATTGCTTTCTCGTAGGGAGTCGAGGAAGGATCTCTGGGCATTAATGCTACAACATGTTTGTTAATTATAAACTATTATTCTTTACTCTTCTACATGCTGCAAGATGCTTGGAGCTGCTTGAAGATGCTAGTCTTTGTTATGCTAGGCCTTCCCCTCTATTCTGGCATTCTGCAGTTCAGTCCACAGATACAACCCTTCCATTTGATACCAATGCATACTTAGTATAGATCTGATGCTTGCGAGTACTTTGGATGAGTACTCACGGTTGCTTTGCTACCCCTTTTCCCCCTTCTTTCTTCTTTTCGGTTGATGCAACCAGATGGTGGATCCCTGGAGCCAGATGCCACCGCCGATGGATGCTACTACGTGAAGATCGCCGACGACCAGGAGTAGTTAGGAGGTCCCAGGCAGGAGGCCTTGCCTTTTCGATCATGTTGCTTTTGTGCTAGCCTTCTTAAGGCATCCTTGTTTAACTTATGTCTGTACTCGGATATTGCTGCTTCCGCTGACTCTTGTGTATCGAGCTTGTATTCGAGCCCTCGAGGCCCCTGGCTTGTAATATAAAGTTTGTACTATTTTGGTTTGTGTCTAGAGTTGTGTTGTGATATCTTCCCGTGAGTCTCTGATCTTGATCGTACATATTTGTGTGTATGATTAGTGTACGATTGAATCGGGGGCGTCACACCGACATCATCTTGTTTCTTCCACCTAATCCTTTAATGACCTATAAACAAAAGACCCCAACCCGCCATAAACAATTTATTTATGCCTCTTTTAATTTTTGATCTCTGTCTTGCAAACAATTTTTTTGTGGCAGTTACTTTTATCCTCCAACCAAGATTATGTAAACGCCCAAAATAGAAACATGTAGCATGCTGAGCTAAAAATATAACAGACCCAATACAGAACAAACATTTTCACTGCCCAATAATCTTCAATGCTCAAGTCCTGATAAGTAAAATGCTTTTCTTTAAGGGGCGAAGGTAAAACGATTTGATGTTCAGAAAGACAATAATAACTAATGACATTAACATCAGCACATGGCTTTTAAAAAATTTGATCTCTGTCTCGGTAAACTAATTATTTATGGCGGTCACTTTTATCCTTCAACCAAGGGTATGAAAATGCCCAAAATAGAAACATGTAGCACACTGGGCTAAAATATAACAGACCCAATCCAGAACAAACCTTTTCATTGCCCAATAATCTTCAATGCTCAAGTTCTGATAAGTAAAATGCATTTTCTAAGGGGCGAAGGTAAAATGCATTTAATGTTCAGAAAGACAAAAATAACTAATGACATTGAGCAATATATCATCTCTAGAATCATAAGCACAAAACAACCGCATTGACTTTCGTCTTGTTTCTTCCAACTAATCCCTATAAATGATAACCAGAAGACCCCGACCCGACATTAACTATTTATTTATGTCTTTTTTAATGTTTGATCTCTATCTTGTCAAACAATTTATTTGTGGCGTTCACTTTTATCCTCCAACCAAGATTATGTAAATGCCCAAAATAGAAACATGTAGCACGCTGAGCTAAAATATAACAGACCTGATATAGAACAAATAGTTACACTGTCGTGAACCAACCTGTGTTTAAGATTGTTAGAAGGATTGTGGTATCCCCAGTCCACCAGAGTTCAAGTCCTCGTGCTCGCATTTATTCTTGGATTTATTTCAGGATCCGGCGATGTACAATCATTTATTCCTGGATTTATTTCAGGATTTCCGGCGATGCGCATTCAGTGGGAGGAGACGTTCCCGTCGACAACGAGGTGCCTACGGTGGCTTCGTAAATTTCAAGATGATATGTCGTCTCAGTATTTCGGAGGTGCTCATAGGGGCGGGGTGTGCCTATGTGCGTTCATAGGGGTGAGTGTATGCGCATGTATATGAGCGCTTACGTCTGTATTGTGTTAAAATAAACATTTACATTGTCTAATAATCTTTAATGCTCAAGTCCTGATAAGTAAAATGCATTCTCTAAGGGTCGTAGGTAAAATGCATTTGATGTTTAGAAAGACAATGGTAACTAATGACATTAACATTAGCACATGGCTTTTAAATTTTTTGATCTATGTCTTGATAAACAAATTATTTGGGTCGGTCATTTTTGTCCTCCAACCAGGAATATGAAAATGCCCAAAAGAAAGCACGCTGAGCTAAAATATAACAGGCCCGATAGAAAACAAACATTTTCACTTCCCAATAATATTCAATGTTCAAGTCCTAATAAGTAAAATGCATTTTCTAGGGGCGAAGGTAAAATGCATTTGATGTACAGAAAGACAACAATAACTAATGACATTAAGCAAGATCTCATCTCTAGAATCATAAGCACGAAACAACTAATCCTTAAATGACCCATAACCAAGATCTCATCTCTAGAATCATATGCACGAAATAACTAATCCTTAAGTGACCCATAACCAGAAAACCCCGACCCGACATAAACAATTTATTTATGTCTTTTTTTAAATTCTGATCTCTGTCTCGGTAAACAATTTATTTATGGCTGTCACTTTTATCCTCCAACCAGGAGTATGAAAATGCCCAAAATAGAAACACATAGCACGTTGAGCTAAGATATAACAACCTGATACAAAACAAACCTTTTCACTGCCCAATAATTTTCAATGCTCAAGTCATGATAAGTAAAATGCATTTTCTGACAGGCAAAGGTAAAATGCATTTGATGTTCAAAAAGACAACAATAATTAATGACATGAAGCAATATCTCATCTCTAGAATCATAAGCATGAAGCACTGCATCAACATTTGTCTTGTTTCTTCCAACTAATCCGTAAATGACACATAACAAGAAGCCCCTGGCCCGACATAAACTATTTATTTATATCTTTTTTAATTTTGATCTCTATCTTGGTAAACAATTTATTTATTGCGGTCACTTTTATCCTCCAACCAAGAGTATGAAAATTCCTAAAATAGAAACATCAAGCATGTTGAGCTAAAATATAACAGACCCGATAGGGAACAAACATTTTCATTGCCCAATAGTCTTCAATGTCAAGTCGTGATAAGTAATGCATTTTCTGGGGGTGAAGGTAAAACACATTTGATGTTCAAAAGGACAACAATAACTAATGAGATTAAGCAATATCTCTTCTTAAGAATCATAAGCAAGAAATAACCGCATCGACATCCATCTTGTTTCTTCCAAGTAATCCTTAAATGATCCATAACCAGAAGACCCGGACCCAACATAAACAATTTATTTATGGCATCACCTTTATCCACCAACACGTGAAAGATGCTCAAAATACAACATGTAGCAATATGAGCTAAAATATCACATACTCGATACAGAACACACCTTTTTACTTCCCAGTGTCTTTCCTTTATCCACAATATCTTTCATGCTCAGGTCCAAATGAGTAAATGCATTTTGGGGGGAGGTAAAGGTAAAATGCATTTGGTGATGAGAATGGCAACAATAACTATTGGCATTAAGCAATATCTCATCTCTAGAATCATAAGCGGGAAACAACCCATCTTGTTTCTTCCAACTAATCTTGAAATTACCCATAGTCGGAAAGACCCCGACCCTTCAAAACAATTTATTTGCGGTGATCACTTTTATCCTCCAACATGTGAACCAATAGTATGAAGATGCCCAAATTAGGACATGTAGCGCGGTGAGCTAAACTATCACAAACTCGGTATGGGACACCTTTTTACTGCCCAATCATGTGTCTTTATCCACAATATCTTCAGTACTGAAGTCTTGATAAGTAAAATTCATTTTATTAGGGAAGGGGACAAAGGTAAAATGCATTTTATGTCAGGAAGGACAACAATAATTAATGATATTAAGAAATATTTAATCTCAATAATCATAAGCACAAAATTGAAAGAAATATGCCCCCAGAGGCAATAATAAAGTTGTTATTCATATTTCCTTATATCATGATAAATGTTTATTATTCATGCTAGAATTGTATTAATCGAAAACTTAGTACATGTGTGAATACATAGACAAAATAAAGTGTCCCTAGTATGCGTCTACTTAACTAGCTCGTTAATTAATGATGGTTATGTTTCCTGACCATGACATGTGTTGTCATTTGATGAATGGGATCACATCATTAGAGAATGATGTGATGGGCAAGACCCATCGGTTAGCTTAGCATAATGACTGTTAATTTTTATTGCTATTGCTTTCTTCATGACTTATACATGTTCCTGTGACTATGAGATTATGCAACTCCTGAATACCGGAGAAACACCTTGTGTGCTATCAAACGTCACAACGTAATTGGGTAATTATAAAGATGCTCTACAGGTGTCTTCGAAGGTGTTTGTTGGGTTGGCATAGATCGAGATTAGGATTTGTCACTTAGTGTATCGGAGAGGTATCTCTGGGCCCTCTTGGTAATGCTCATCACTATAAGCCTTGATTTTTTCTCTCCGAATCTTCCAATAAAAGTGTAATAGGTTTGACACTTTCATCATCCCTGTACTACTTGTCTTAAAAAACAACAGGCTATCATTAGGAAATAACAAATGGTTAACTTATGGCCCCTCCCAAAATCGAATGTATTCCTTCCGTTCCTAAATATTTATCTTTTTAGAGATTTTAAATAGACTACCACATACGAAGCAATGATATTTTAGTCACTTGTTGAAATCTCTACTAAGACTAATATTTCGGAACGGAGGCAGTAGTATATATCTCTACTATTAAAGGAGAATCTGCCGTCGTTGTGATGGTTCGACCTCCCTGCTCCTCTCGTACGACCTCGAAGAAAAAAATCACAGGAGGAAAAGCCCACGTTGCACGTCAACGAAAAACCGAAAAAACATGCACGTTCTCCGCCTCCTCCCCCGACCTGCCAGTTTCCATCCCCAGATCTCTCTCTCGCTCTTCCTAACCAGAACCACGAGGGCGATCATCTCCCCCGACCTCCAACTCCACCGCTCCAGGCTCCGGCAGCTAGGTCGCCGCCATCTCCCATCCACTCAACATCTCCAACATATCCGAATCTTTGCGCGCGGCGCACAGATGCCGCTCGGCCTTGACATCCCCATTGGCCTTGCCTCCTGAGTCCTGACCCAAGTCCTAGGGTCACGGTCCAAGATTGGAAGGGCGACATGCGGCTTGGTGGTGCTGCGGCGGACGGCAACGATCCAAGATTGGCAGGTTACTAACAGAAGCCACGGACACCAGGAACACTCGATTGATATCTCCCTCCCTCTATTCCTCTCTTGGGGTTTTTCTGATTGGTATTTTTGTGGACGGAAGACAAATCTAAGGAAGAAGATGAGGTGGGAAGCTAACCAGAAACTTGCCGGTAAGGATCCCTTGTTTCTTGGTGCTAATCCCACATGATCATCTTGAATAAGAAAATACAATTTTTTTTGTCATGTTTCTTTCTGGACGAGCAGGACCTCGAGAAACCCTGTGTTCTGGATCTGGGAGGCACCAACTTCAGCGTGCTGAGGGTGCAGCTGGGAGGAAAAGATAGGCGTGTCGTTGACACTGAATCCGAGCAAGTGTCGATCCCAGAGGAAATCATGCATGGCACAACTGAGGTAATCAGTTCACTGAATTTGTTCTCTTCTTTTGTTTTGTATTCTTTCGCTGTTTTCTATTGCTGGAATAATGAATCGTCACTTTCTCAACCTCCTTAGTTTCTGATTAACGCTCATGTAAGAAGCTTAAACTTGAGGTCTAAACAAACACTGGAACTGGTGCTTTGCGTTTCACTTCGGAACATGGATGAGAGCACATGCATCATCATTTCACTATGCATAGTGGTTGTTGGATTTTCAGCTTTTGTTTTCAACTACTAGGCACACGTACAGCAGTGAAGATGGATTTTCGACTATTGTATTTCGAACGCCATTAACGCAGAAATGCAGTCTCAAGGATGGAAATAAACGAGTGTGTGTGGTGTTCTTTTTCTTAAAGAATACGTTTATATTCCCTGTTCTTTTCGCTTCAGGTTTACAACTATTTGGCCTACTACACAATGCATGTGTTCACCAGCAAAATTTCAGTTCTATTATCCAACATTAAAGATCAATTAACCAATGTTGTTGTCTTAAATCTCAGTATTATTTTAGTTTTTCTAAAGGACAAAATGGATCTAGGAATATTATGTTGAATCATTGAATTTGTACAATTTTTATTTGAGGGGTCATTACAGAGAGAAATATTGGTTGGTTATTATAACTTTCTTGCATATTAGTAATTGATATTTACAGTGCGAACAAGATATTAAAGTTTAGTCAGCTATTCCCTCGAAGAAAAGATCTAGGTGGTTATTTTTTTTACTACTTCTCTTTAGATTCATTTTATAGGACTGTAAAAATAGTAATCAGGAAGCAACATGTATAAATAGTGAGTGTTGATACTGCTCCCTCTAGATTTCAAATAGTACTTTTAGGCTCAAAGTATAGACAAAATAGGTGAACAAATCATTTCCTCGAAATAAACATAGTTGACTTTGCACAGAGTGTAATCGAATTAGGATGAAAGAAAATTATCCTCAATTTTTCGTTCATGTTTCGTATCTACTGCTTATTTGCTCTGCCTCAATTACTCAAGGCTACGAGGAAAGTTTTTTTTTTACCAGGATGGTGTTTTTTAGCAAAGAAGTGGAAATGATGCTTGTTTTGCTAAGATATATTCTCAAGTGATAATCGTATCTTGTTTGGCCCTTTGTGCTATGAGAGGAATTGAAAGATTGAATTATATATTCGATGTTACCAACATAGCTCCGTTTTTTTCTTTTCAGTGTGCACTATATGGGTTTGCTCTAGGGCAAGGAGGCGGTGACGAGCTGAAGGCGGCCAAAGCAATATCTTCCCCGTCTATGAGCTCCAAATATGTGTCTCAGCATGAAGGATTCGGACATGGCCATTGGAGTTTGAACATGACACCGTTGATGGAGAGAAGAAGAGATCCCCATATACACTGTGAACAATTGGGTTGACGGCGTCGCATCTCGGAACACACTACAAGAAATATGTAGCTGTCTCCCTCCCTTATACATGTTGTTTTGACTCAGGCGAGATATATTATAATTTACCTGACATGAACTCTATTTATCATGTAAAATGTACAATCTAATTATGGGTTTTAAGTGTTGTTTCTTTTCATTGTCAGAGGTGGACTTGGTTGATAGTCCATGGGGAGAATGGTATGAGGGGGGTGCAACGATAGGACACCGTTGGTTTGTCCCAACAATGTGCAACAGGTAAATTTGCTTAGGGGAAAGCTTAGAAAATAGGGACAAAGGATGATTCAGTTAACTAAGTCTTTGTATTAGTTTCCAGTCGTATCTTTGTTGTGGTCGAATAATAAGGAACTACAAATTTTTTTGCACCCAGTACATCATTCGTCATTCACAAATCATAAATACAAATCAGTCTCTTGAATCGATAAATATTGTATATATTCATATAAGTACAAGATGAAAAATGAAGGTAAGGAGGGGTGGGGAGAAGATTAGATATTACTGTCTTCTTGCAAGGGGACTATGGTTGTGAAGAAACGGAGATTGACGAGGGGGTAGAAGCGGGAGAAAGTCTGTTTATTGATGAAAACCACATGACATGTTCAACCAATTTTTTATTTGGAACATTATTTGATCACTATGTTTTTTATCCCGTGGCAACGCACGGGCATTAAACTAGTTAGAAAAAAAAGAGAGCCCGCAACTGTTTGAATGGTCAAACCAAAGCACCATTTGTACAGTTACGGACAACAAAATTTTGCCTTAAATGTCTCCGCAGAAAAGGAAATAATAGTTGTTTAGAGCATCTACAGTTGGTCTTCTCATATTCATTTTAAACGCCTGGGCAGGCCGGCCGGCAACCGACTGGTCAAAAACAAACGACCCAACCCGACCTCTCATCGCGCGTTCGCTACTCCCCCGTCTCATGCGATCGATACTTCCCGGAAAAAAAAGTCCATCATAAACAAACCAACTGCTGTGATCCGAAAAAACACGGCCTCATGTGATCGCTTCTTCCCCTGGAAAAAAAATCTATCGTAAACAAACCACAAAAACAACTGTGACCTACTAACGCACGTCGCACGCCCGGTCTCTCAAACCCCCTCGCTCCCGTCTCTATCGCGTGAAAAGTCTCCCGGCCGTTCCGCCCACAAACACCACCGCTCCCACCCAGAGCTCTCGATCCGGCGCTATGAGCGACGCATGGCCAATGATATCTTCTGCAACTGCTCCCCTCCTCGTCCACCTCGTGGTCTCCTCGTCCACCTCATGGTTGAGGTGGCCGTCGTCTTTCCGTGCCTCCATGGCCGACGCTGCTCCGCCACCCGATCTCCTCTACATGAGTAGTACATGACAACCCTCCCTTCTCATCGTCGTCCGACGCTCATCTCCTTCGCTGTCGTGTTGTCGTCGTGTCGGTCACCAGCGTGCCTCTCCTCTATACTGCCCTGTACCACATGCTCGACACCGCCCCCGCTAATATTGACTGACGACGACTCGGACGCCGAGCTCGACGGATCACTGCTCGGCTGCTCCTGTTGGCCGACGGTCCCAGTCCCCGTCCCATCGCGCCGCTGGTACTGACTTTCTTCATCGCCACCAGTCCTTCACGGACCCCTTCTCTTCTGAAGCCAGGCGCTGCTCCACCTCCCTTTCTTTATCAGATGCAGGTCGACGGGTTCTGCTTCGTACTAAAATTGCCAATTTCTGTTACGCATGCGCAGTTCTTATTCCTGTAGTCCAGTTCATCAATCATCTTGACCAGGACGGTAGGTGCATCAAACTATTCGAGTGAGAATGTTCAGTTGGCTCTGAATTTCCCTCTTATTGGATAGCCTGCAGTAATGTGCACCGAGTACCCTGTTGTGTGTGTGTGTGTGTGTGTGTGTGTGTGTATGTGTGTTTGAGAACACCCTACTGTGTTTTTGCAAGTCATCTGAAACAGCTCGTGCTATACTTTTGCAGGAAATTGCTTTAACTGAATTATGCAAGCGATCAATCCAGCATGTGGTGTTTTTGCCAGAGTGGTGGCAGAGGCTGACGACACCTGTGGACTCATGCAGCTTGAATGTTTTAATGAAGACTTGATTTGATTACTCTAGCTGAATATTTTTCTTACTTGTGGCCGAGCATGTCGTCACGTTGGCCGAGCATGTGCGTCCAAAGCGCGGCCGTGGGCTCTTCGTCGGCTCCGGCGAGCTCTCACGTCGCTGTGCAAGGCCGGGTATGCGACTCTCAAGGGCGGACAATGAGGGCATCATCACCAAATTAGTCCTGTTGGGTTCACATGCTGTGTTCACCTATCCACCCATATCCGCCTGTTTGTCGACCCAAACGAACAAAATGCAAAGAAAATTTGGGTATATGTGCTTTGGAGTTGCCCTTATATAATACCTTAAAGTAAACTAGATTTCCCAATGGATGACATACATTTCGGTCACTAATGTATATCAAATGAGTTTACACATGCACAATTAGGTTCAATTTTAATGGGCAAATTGCTGTGTTTTTTGGAGTTCTTTCTTTGGTTTTGTATTGATGTCACTTATTTGAGAGGGATTGGAGAGGATAGGTTTTTCATCATGTATATATCTCCGTAGCATGAAGAACTTTCATAAATGAATTTGATTCAGCAACCTGCTCCCCATGCCGTATCTTGTTTGTTCTTGGGGCCTGTGCGCACCCCTTTCCCTTGTACGCGCCACCGTAGTCCTCACTCACGCCCTCCTGTGTGCGTGCTTGTGAAACTACCCCTGTAACCGCTAACTCCCCCCCCCCCTCCATGAATGCAATGATATGCAAGCCTTTTGCGTATTCACCAAAAAAATCTGTAATAAATAAATGTATCCTGGATTTGCAAGTGTACCTGTTCCTGTAAGCATTTGAATGAATTAGGTCAACATGAAATACCGTACTTACTATTTAGTAGATCAGCCTGCTCTTATCATATTTGTGTATCCTTACTATATTTTTGTTTATTGAATAAAGGTTACAATTATGGTAGTGAAGAGCTTAGAATCTTTTATTTATCCAAGTATTTATCCAGTGTTGCGCTTCTTTTTCTCTTCTACTCAGCTCACTTTTTCCCATAGAGGCCTGCCACTCATGGACATACTTGTTGATGCATATCAACGCAATACTCACCCTGCTTCAACAAAATGATCATACTAGGGTGTTGGAGCATTTGTAATCATTGAGTTATCATCATATTTGATGGAGATAATATTAGTTATGTACATGTTCCAGGTTACATTGATTATACAAATGGCCACCCCAGGATGAATGAGGTATAAAGGGGAGTTGGTGATTATATGTCCCTTTGTTGGTAAGTCGTCATCCCTACTCATCATTTCTCTTGATATATATGCACCATTTCATAGATCTTTCTAATGTTTTGAAGAACTACCCAAGCAATAGTAAGGCGAAGTGACTAACATTTGAATTGACAACAATGGTAGAGCAAAGATGGATTAAGACAATGGATGTGGAGAGGAAGGAACGGCGGGAGAAATATGCCGCTTTTCTGGATGCAAGGGAAGTAGTGAAAGAGATGGTGACATAGGGAGTTAGGGACACACTTCTAATTTTTAAAATACACATCAGGAGCCTTCCCTACTATTCCATGGTGAAATATAGATATGGTTAGCGTCCAGGAGAAAAGAAGTGGGAGAAAGAATTGGTGGTTGTCGTTATATGGCTGAATATCCATCATGTTTGACATACACTTCCGGATTAAAACGATGACCGGTGTATCTATTTTATGTCCCGTGGCAACACACGGGCATTCAACTAGTATTTTTAGGATTACAATCGAATGTCATATAGATCAACCTGAAGCCATGAGGCCCAGGCCCAGCCTAGTCACGAGGGTCTCCGCTCTGTCACCTCGCGCCGCATCCTGAAACGTCGCTTTCTTCCCTAAAAAAAATGTCGCTCTCTCCTTCCTCCATCGCCTCCAGCTCCAGTGCTCCCTCCGCCATCGCCTCCAGTGCTCCCGCCGCCATCGCCGGCGCACGGCACTGACCGGAAAACACGCTCTCAGCTAGGCGCCAGCACCGCCGCCGCTTCCAGGTTCGGAGCGCGCTTGACCTGCAGCCAGCCTCCATTGCCCCGGCCAGGTCGCAGGTTAGTAAAAAACCTAAGTCTGCCTACAGTTCGGCGGGCACCACTTCTGCTATGTTGTTGCTATTCTGCTTTAGTTAACACTAGAATGAAGCAAATTGATATTCTTGCCTGCAGACGCTCCTTCAATCAGAACCCTGGGATGTCTAGTTTGGTCAAAACTGACATGTCAAATTTGTGTGAACTCTTGTTGTTGTCGATTACAAGCTAGCTAGTGTAAAATTCTGCTTTCCTGTATGGTTTCCTACTCTAATTTCTTGTACCGCACTGTATGATGCGCACCGGTTCTACTCTCTCAAATAAGAAAAAAAAAGGACAAATCAGGGAGGAACCTCCTCGGTTCCAGTTTGTATAGGAACGGGACCACCTTTTCCACCAACGTCCAAAGTTACGTAGGTTTAGAAACAAAATATACGTTCACCTTTTGTTACCTGATGTCTACAGCGGAAATGTTTCTCGAGCAACAGGTGTGATGAAGTTTGCCTTAGTGAAGAAAAACAAAAAAAATCCAGTAAAATCTTGAGGGGAAGGGAAACATGGTTATTTGGTCATGGTCAACCATGTCGCCTCTTGTTATAATGGGAAATAAAAACATTACAATGTCACCAGAGAAATTAGTTCATTCAGACGTTTACAATGGAAAATGTGTTAAATCCAAAAATGCTAGTTGCAAACTTGCAATGAAGATTTCACCCAATTTTCTAAACTGTCTCTTTGCTACAATTTTATGTAGGTGTAGCTCCAAGAACATGTGTTCTGTGGCGTGTATTGATGGCCAATAGCGAGTACGAGTATGTGAAGAGGGAATTCGAGTTCGACCATCACCTCCCGGCCTCCAACTGGATCATTGTCTGCTTAGATGGCTGTCATTTCCACCGGTACTGTTCATCTCTTCCTTCAATAAGAAAAAAAAGTGGTTAAGCAACTGCATAGATCATTTCACCATGTCAAGTTCTTAATCTTGTCCATGTACCAATGTCTTTTGCTTGATTGTTGAAGTATAAGCATGTGGGAAACATGCAATGAAGGTTACTATATGCATATCTGGGAATTACTGTTGCTTCAGATTATAAATAGCTTATCTTTGTTGTTCCAGTCTCCACTAATTTCACTCCTCTTTTTGTTAGATTCTCGAAGATACACGCCTTTGAGAAACCAAATGATGAGAGCGCTTTAAGATTGATGAATGCTTGTGCTAGTTCTATCCTCGAGGAATTTCCTGACATAGTGTTTTCTTATGGTGTTAGAGCATCTCTAGCAGACCCCTTAAAAGAGCCAAAACTGTAAAATAACTGCTTTTTACGGGATTGAGCGGAAAAACCGACCCGGCCAGACCACTCAAAATCGGCCGACCCGCATATTTTTTTGAGGGAAACCTTAAAATAAGCCTCCAATCCTGCAGTTGTTCAGGATTCAGGGCAAATTTTTCTGTTCACCTTAAAAAAAGACAGTTGGCGGGAGGGAAGTTTCAGGTCCAACCGCCAGAATAGTTTTCATTTTGATCAAGATCTATCATGTCAGTCTCGATTCCGGCCAAATTTCCAGCGGACAGGCCTGATCTGGAGCGATTCTAGTTGATTTCGGTGGGCCGGCGCTAGCTCCGTGCGTGCTCCTTGGGAGGGACGGTGACATGCCGCTGCTGCTGCGGCTGTTCATAGACGGGAGGTACGTTGGCGTCGCTGACGAGGTGGTTGCGCTGCACGAGCAGTCGCGGCTCTGGTCGGTGCTCCGCCGAGCAGCCAGGCGCGTGCGAGGCGGCCTGCGAGGTGTGCGGCGACACCTGGTTCGTCGTGTGCGGAGGTGGACTGCACGGTGTGTGGCGACAAGGATTCAGGGAGATGCGGGTGAAAGGAAGAAGGAGAAGACCACGGGGAATATTTGGTATTACGGTATTTTTTTTGGGATCCGTTCCAATGTAGCCTGCACGGTACCACAAAACAGGTTTAAGGTTCCCCTTATAATGCTTTTACGGTACCGCGATATAAGGGATCTACTAGAGATGCTCTTAGTGATGAGTACAGGTATAACCCGTATAACATCTTCTCATGAAAGTTAGATTGTAAAATGGATGCAAATTTTATATTAAAAATTTGTATGCAAATACTTTTATGAATGGAGATACTTTTGAATTGCACGGGCTTTGTTCTCAGATAATAATGTTAGGTTCTCATATTTCTGTTTGCTTTGCAGTTTTGTTTTCAGAGAGGGAACAGAATTCTGTCAAAGACTTCTCTACCAATAATTGCAGCAAAATTCTCTCTTTGTGTGTTTCTTACATCACACCTGTGTATGTGATGAAGTTGAAAGATTTCTTTCCAAATAAAGAGTTGAGAGAGGCTCCATATTTTGATGGGCGAGTTGTATGCTATCCAAATATGAAGACCATTCGTGATTATTTGGCATGGAGGCAACTGGACTGTAAGCTTCTTTAACTACAGTCGACAGTTTCCTAGTATAAGTGATAAGATTCTTGTATTTTGCAATTGTGCATGTTGATCTCCTCTACAATAACATCTTGTCGTGTATGTTATTCCCCCAAAGTTGTAGAAACGTCAGCAATATTAAATAAACACAAGTATGGTGTATGTATCATCATTCAATAGATTTGTATGTCCGGTTGCTCCGTTGCTTAGTTTGTTTTAGTTTATTGGGTAAGTATAATGAACATATTTAATTTGAGACGTGTGTTTCAGGTCATAGAAATAATCATTAAAATACATGCTTCTGGACATTAGTGATATCTGAAAAAACTGAAAAAGAGGCACAACAAGCATTGAAGGTAATCTGAGTTTTATAGAGTTTGAGTTGTCTTTTGTATCATTTGTATAAATTCTTTTTTGTGAACCATCTATTCTAGGGAACATTTTCTAAGGATAAAATCGAGTTGCTTTCACAACAGTTCCAAATCATCCATGATGATGAATCGACTATGTTCCGAAAAGGATCCAGCGTTTATCGAGATAACGTAATGGTGTCAACCATACAAAAGGAAATCATCATTAAATGTTCCTACTCATTCTCAGTGACATAATTTCCATGTTTCTGTCACAAGATATCGCTTGCATGATTTATGCAAATGACCATCATAGTTTCTAATCATAACTTGGTGCAGAGATCAATCTAGCATTTCTGAATTCGCATCTGATATCCAGATAGTTAAATGTGAAAAGTCCCTCTATACTTTAGTTTTGAGGGATAATCGGAACTCCGTATTTGGCATTTCACGCCATTTCCTTGTCTGATATTGGTCGAATGCTATAATTCTTCTAATCAGCTGTGCAGATTACGTAATGTATTTCTATTGTGGGTCTGATTGTTGAATAATGTTATTTTGTGGGACATGTTTGCTCAACTCTTACTTAAGAACAGTTAACCCTGTATGGTGCTCTTTCGAATACTGATGGAAGTGTTGTTGTACATATCATTGCAGGTAGAAACAACGCTGAAAATTGACGATTATGGGAATCTTATAAAAAGAACCCGGTTGGCAATTACAGTGTCAATTTTTGATATCATAGGACATGAGTTTCGAGAAAAACATCAAAACATTCTTCGAGAAGGTTGGTTGAATCATTATAGTTTTAGCAATGCTTCCAGTCCAGCTCCAGTCAACTTTCATACATACAACCAGTACTGTACTGTATACAACATCGGTCTAACTGTGTGTTTGGGAGAAGAAAAATATAGATACGAATATATTATAGAAGTACGAATACATCCATAGGCTTCCATGTTGTAATTGAACTGTTGTTCATATCAGCGCCTGCCAAATTGATCAGTGAGGACCCCAAGTTTCCTATTTATGGAATGTATATGCTCCAATGCCATTTACAGTTTCTTGTCGACAGTAGTACAATATGTAACATCTAAATTTATCTCTTCATCCACACCAGTATGTATGCATTAAATTTAGTTCTTGTTTAGTGTTTTACTGTGATGAATACTTATCAATGCCCTTGTCACTTCATTTTCATTTTCTAATAGTATCCTGATGCAAGGGCTTATTACTGTTGTAGCTAGTTCGAACAACAAACCATAAGAAAATGAGCTGACTCCCTGTACAATTCACAGGTCACAACAGGATCCAGTACAAGACATGCTTTTGGATGCTAGTGAAGTCCAGAAAGGGCGAAAACGAAGCTTACGATATGCTGAAGGTCTTCTTTCATCATCTACGTAATCTAAATATTTGTTTGCATTATCCTATTCAATTCTTCTGTTATCTACAGTCCCTAACTTTCTACCGTTCTCTGAAGGTCAAAGGACAAGAACGAGTTGCTCTTTCAGCCGTTTGAAATGAACTATAACAACGAACCGGCCATGTACTGAAAGGGCTCATGTGCTTACCGTGAAAAAGGTATGTTTACCATCATCCAGGAACTATTTTCAACAACAATGCTGTTTGCGCTGCAGTTTCATATTAAGCATTCCAAAATAAAATGTAGCGATGCTGAAGAAACAAGATTTACTTTGCCTAATAAAAGATTAAAGTTTTTTTTCCAACCCTGTATGTATTACGATGATGGGCTGTGCGGGGCGGCTTATGGCTGTGCGGGGCGAGTAGGTGGCGGCTCAGGGCATGGTAATGCAGTGTCGGCGGTTGGCGGTGGCCCGCGGTGCATCTTCTCCTTCCGCAGCGTCCGGGAAGACGAGGGGATCCGGCAGTCTGCTGGGTACCCTGCTTAGCACCCCAGGCACAGCCCGCGTGCGTCGCTGCTGGAGGTAGTCACCCCCCGGCGTCGCTGCTGGAGCTAGTCACCCCCCGTCTTGCTTCCTGGCATCTTTGCGTGGGCGCTGTGTCCGGTCCTTGGTCCCGTGCACCCACCTCGCCCGGAGTGGAGGGAGTCCTGCGGGTACCAGATGTGCGTAGCAGCAGCCTTGTGTTCGCCACCGATTGCGTGCACCAGCTCATCCCCACCCACGCCTGCTTCGTGTCTCTCCCGCGTCGACATGTTATCCGTTCCATAACCTCCAGATGCCTCTGAAAATATGGCATTCTATCGGTTCCTCGTCGACGCGCTGCTCTCGTGGTCCTCGAAGCGCCAGCCCACGGCGTCCCGCTCCAGCGTGGAGGCAGAGTACCGTAGCGTGGCCAACACCGGGCCGAGTGTGTCTAGCTTCGACAACTCCTCGGCAAGCTCTGCTGCGCGGTCACCACTGCAACGCTGCCATGCTGGTCTACTGCGACAACATCTTTGCCGTGTACCTATCCAGCAATCTCGTTCACCACCACGGCACCAAGCATGTCGAGCTGGACATCCACTTGTATAAATCTAACCTTGATCAATGCAATCGGTGTGTTCCCCCTGTATAAGTCTAACCTTAATGGCTTCTGCACAGAGCGGATGACTGCAGGTGGACGATGCTGCGAGTGGGCGGTGGCGCACGTCGACATGAGGCCAGAGTTTTGGAGAACGCATCGTCGTGGTCGTGGCTTTGTTAGCAGGTCGCAGGAACAGGTGATGACTAAGTAGGAGTAGTTCTCATCATTGTCTCAAAGAAAACGTGACGGTTTATTACGGCTGGATAATACAGCAAGGTCCGGCGTTCGATCTCTGGACCGTGTATTATACTCCCTCCGTTCTGAATTAATTGTCTTGGATTTGTCTAGATACGGATGTATCTAGACTCATTTTAGTGCTAGATACATCCGTATCTAGACAAATCCAAGACAAGTAATTCGGAACAGAGGGAGTATTAGCGAACATCATTTATTTATTTTTTCGATCGTTGAAACCTCTGGTGGGCCGGATACTGTGTCAGCGCGCGTGCGTGCCGAGTCAGCCCATGCGGACGAGCGCACAGGTTGTATGCTCTAAAAATTGTCCCACCTCGCCTGCTGTGGGACGCTGTGCCCAGCTTATATAGTGCCTTCCTCCAATCGCATTACCTCCACGGGGACAACCAGCCGAGAAAGAGGCCTTAGAGCCCACCAAAAGGAAAGATGCTTCAGAGCCCACAAGAGGCTTCATAGCCTAGCCCATGAGAAAAAAGAAAAGAGGCCTTTATTAGAGCCCATGAGAAAAAAAAGGGCTCTTTATAGAGCCCACAAAAGAAAAAGAGCCAGAGCCGAAAAATGGACCGAGGCCAGAGCCAACCAATAAAAATAGAAGCTTCATAGCCTAGCCCATGAGAAAAAGGTGAAGAGGCCTTTATTAGAGCCCATGAGAAAAATAAAAGAAAATAGGCTCTTTATAGAGCCCACAAAAGAAAAAGAGCCTAGCCCATGAGAAAAAGGAAAAGAGGCCTAAAAAAAGAGGCAAAGTACCTGTGGAGTTTGTGCTAGCACATGGCTTTTTTTAATTTTTAATCTCTGTCACGGCCTTATTTTAACTCCTAATTTTTTATTTATTTATTTATGACGGTCACTTTTATCCTCCAACCAAGAGTATGAAAATGCCCACAATATGAATATGTATACTTTTTTTAACTCCTACTAATTTTTTCCTGATATATATACCATGAGAAATAATTTATTTCTTTATGGCGGTCATTTTTATCCTCCAACCAGTAGTGTGATAATGCCCAAAACAATTTATTAGAGCCCACGAGAAAAAAAGAAAAAAGGCTCTTTATAGAGCCCACAAAAGAAAAAGAGCTAAAATGGACCGAGGCCAGAGCCAACCAATAAAAAAAGACGGAAAGTACATGTGGAGTCTGTGCTAGACATTAGCACATGGCTTTTTTTAAGTTTTTATCTCTGTCACGACCTTATTTTAACTCCTAATTTTTTATCTGATATATGTACGAGAAACAATTTATTTATTTATGACAGTCACTTTTGTCCTCCAACCAAGAGTATGAAAATGCCCACAATATGAATATGTATACTTTTTTTAACTCCTACTATTTTTTTCCTGATATATATACCATGAGAAACAATTTATTTATTTATGGCGGTCATTTTTATCCTCCAATCAGGAGTGTGATAATGCCCAAAACAATTTATTAGAGCCTATGAGAAAAAAAAAGAGGCTCTTTATAGAGCCCACAAAAGAAAAAGAGCCAGAGCCGAAAAATGAACCGAGGCCAAAGCCAACCAATAAAAAAAGAGGCAAAGTACTTGTGGAGTCTGTGCTAGACATTAGCACATGGGTTGTTTTTTAATTGCTTTTTTTAACTCCTATTTTTTTTCTGATATATGTACGAGAAACAATTTATTTATTTATGACGGTCACTTTTATCCTCCAACCAAGAGTATGAAAATGCCCATAATATGAATATGTATATTTTTTTAGCTTCTACTAATTTTTTTTCCTGATATATATACCATGAGAAACAATTTATTTATTTATGGCGGTCATTTTTATCCTCCAATCAGGAGTGTGATAATGCCCAAACCAATTTATTAGAGCCCATGAGAAAAAAAGAAAAGAGGCTCTTTATAGAGCCCACAAAAGAAAAAGAGCCAGAGCCGAAAAATGGACCGAGGCCAGAGCCAACCAATAAAAAAAGAGGCAAAGTACGTGTGGAGTCGGTGCTAGACATTAGCACATGGCTTTTTTTAGTTGCCTTTTTTAACTCCTATTTTTTTCTGATATATGTACGAGAAACAATTTATTTATTTATGACGGTCACTTTTATCCTCCAAACACGAGTATGAAAATGCCCACAATATGAATATGTATACTTTTTTTAACTCCTACTAATTTTCTTTCCTGATATATATACCATGAGAAACAATTTATTTATTTATGGCGGTCATTTTTATCCTCCAACCAGGAGTGTGAAAATGCCCAAAATATGAACATGTATTTTTTATCTTTGTCACAACCTTTTTTTAACTCCTACTGTTTTTTCTAGTATATATACGAGAAACAATTTATTTATTTATTTATGGCGGTCACTTTTATCGTCCAACAAAGTGTATGAAAATGCCCAAAATAGGAAGGGAAACGTTTTACGTCGGGGCACCGGCCGAGTTTTCGGCCGGTCGCTCGCGACACACGACTTGACTCGTGGGCCCACATCGCTCCCGTTCTCCACCACACCTTATCCTCAGCCGCACCACACCGCTATATTTCCCCCACCTTATCCTGAGCCACACCAGCATCTATCTTCATCAAATCCCTCTCACCATGCAAGCCCTCTCAAGCTCGATTCCTCCCCCCCTCTCTCTCCTTTCATTCCTCCTGCAGCCATGAGAGCACTAGTTTGTTGCTACTCCGTCGTGCATCACCCCCCACCCCCCACCCCCCACCCCACGCCCGCCCCACCGCGTGCTTGGCTGGAACCAGCCAGTCTAGTGCCTGGCAACGAAAATTCTTGTTGATAAAGCTTCAACCTTCGGCTGGATTTTTGCTGGAACCACTGGTTGGGAATGTTACAAGTAGGGGGCATTTTTGCAGCAACTATATTCTTTTTTTGCTGGAACCGATCCTAATTTTTGCTACCATCTTGTTTTGATTTTGCTGGAAGCAGTTTAAAATTACTACCACGGTCTTTCTATTTTGCTGGAACCGGTAATTTTTTCTGCTTCAACCTAATACTGGAGATTTTTGTTGGTAAAGCTTCAACCTCCGGCTGGATTTTTGCTGGAACCGCTTTGATTTTTGTTGGATCCGGCATGCATATGCTAGGATTTGGGGCGGCGACGGACAACGGTTGCTATGTGTTTTGTTGCATAAGTTTTTTTCTGCTATAACCAGCAATCAATTTTGTTACAACCAACTGCAGCGGAGCTGGAACCAGCGACATTTATTTTGTTTGTGACCTCTGGTGAGGGAACATTTTTGCTAGAACCGTGATATATTTTTGCTAGGACGGTTTTTGGTTTTTGCTACTACCAGCGGAACCCCTTTTTCGTTGTCGAAGCTCTTTTTGATGAACACGGTGGTGGAAGCCGGTTTCGGTGGCGAGCTGAGATAGCGACGGCGGGGGCTGCCGCAACCACGACGTCCACATGTTGGAACCAGCCGATGAAGAGCTACAAACGGCAGAAGCTGAATTTTCGCGGGCAACCGTGCTGCAATCCCGACGGCCGCACGACGAGAGGCGTCAGGCCGACAGAACGACGGCACATGCGGTGGTGCTGCAACGGGAAGACAAGGCGAGGCAGTGGCGCACGCGGCGGTGCTGCAACCGGAAGACGAGGCGAGGCAGTTGGCGCGGGCGGAGGCGGCATTCTCGTCCTCTCCCTATTTTCCCGTGCGGGAGGTTGACGAAGGAGGGGAAGGGGGATTGATCTGACTTTTTTTTAGAGCAAGGGGATTGATCTGACGGGTATGCATGTACAGATCGAATGGCCCTAGGCAGACCGGCTGAAAGTTTTGGCCGGGACGCCGGCGCCTATCACTCACCAAATAGGAACATGTAGCTTTCTTCTCTGTCACAGTGTTTTTTTTCTAACTCCTACTATTTTTTTCCTGATATATATATATATATATATAGAGAGAGAGAGAGAAAATGTATCCTACTACCGGGTGTAGCTATACCCATTTCTCATATACTACCATTTGGTAGTATATACTCTAATTTATTATTTTTAGTATGCTCATATACAACATCTAAGATACTCCAAAGTGAGTTATATGAAAAAATTGTAAGTGAGCTCATGGTTTTATTGTATTTGTGAAATACATATATATTTGTACGCGAAATAGAGTATGCACAAAATACGATACATACTACCAAAAAAGTAGTATATATACTACCTAAACATTCTTATATACTACATACTACGCGTACATACTCTTTAATATAATAGATACTACCTAGAACGTATCAAACAAAATTGGGAGTAACTACATCCGGTAGTAGGAAAAATTTGTCATATATATATATATGTGTGTGTGTGTATATACTTTTATCCTCCAACCAAGAGTAGGAAAATGCACAAAATAGGAACATGTAGCACGGTGAGCTAAAATATAACAAACCGATACAGAACAAACCTTTCCAATGCCCAATAATCTTCAATGCTCAAGTCCCGATAAGTAAAATGCATTTTTTTACGCCAACTGCATTCTTTAGGGGGTAAAGGTAAAATTCATTTGATGTTCAGAAAGACAACAATAACTAATGACATTAACATTAGCACATGGCTTTTAAAAGATTTTATCTCGTAAACAAATAACTTACGAGGATCACTTTTATCCTCCAACCAAGAGTATGCAAATTCCCAAAATAGAGCACGCTGAGCTAAAATATAACAGACCCGATACAGAACAAACCATTTCACTGCCCAATAATCTTCTGCTCAAGTTCTGATAAGTAAAATGATTTTTTCGAGGGCGAAGGTAAAATGCATTTGATGTTCAGAAAAGACAACAATAACTAATGAACGGTATGGGAACAAATAATATGAAGATGCACAAATTAGGACATGTAGCACTGTAAGCTAAACTATCACTGACCCGGTATGGGACACCTTTTTGCTGCCCAATAATTTGTCCTTATCGACAATATCTCCGGCGCTCAAGTTTTGATATGTAAAATGCATTTTATTGGCAAGGGGGTAAAGGTAAAATGCATTTGATGTTGAGAAACACAACAATAATTAATGATATATTTAAGAAAAATCTGATCTCAATAATCATAAGCATGAAACAATCTCTTTAAGCTTTCTCACTGAGAGATAAATCTCTCGATAAAAAAGATAGGTAGACATTGGGCTTTGGAACATCGCCACGCTTTTCTCCGCGTTGTCCATATCGCACATAGTGTGATCGCCATCTTGACAAATTCACCGCGATAGAGATTCTAGCTTCAAGAAAGCCAGTTTTTAGCATTAGTTTCACGGGTCTCCACCACATGCTTGATAAATTCTTCATCGCCCAATTGTTGGGGAACGTAGTAATTTAAAAAAAATCCTACGCACACGCAAGATCATGATGATGCATAGCAACGAGAGGGGAGAGTGGCGTCCACGTACCCTCGTAGACCGAAAGCGGAAGCGTTAGCACAACGCGGTTGATGTAGTCGTACGTCTTCACGATCCGACCGATCCAAGTACCGAACATACGGCACCTCCGAGTTCAGCACACGTTCAGCTCGATGACGTCCCGTGAACTCCGATCCAGCAGAGCTTCACGGGAGAGTTTCATCAGCACGACGGCGTGATGACGGTGATGATGTTGTTACCGACGCAGGGTTTCGCCTAAGCACCGCTAAGATATGATCGAGGTGGAATATGGTAGAGGGGGGCACCGCACACGGCTGGGAGAGATCAACAGATCAACTTGTGTGTCCATGGGGTGCCCCCCTTCCCCGTATATAAAGGAGTGGAGGAGGGGGAGGGCCGGCCCTCAACTATGGGGCGCCCTGGGGAGTCCTACTCCCACCGAGTAGGATTCCCCCCTCCCTTCCATGTAGTAGGAGTAGGAGAGAAGGAAAGGAAAAAGAGAAGAGAAGGAAGGAGGGGGCGCAGCCCCTCCCCCTAGTCCAATTCTGACTAGGCCTGTGGGGGGGGGGCGCAGCCTCCCCTCTCTCTTTCCCCTAAAGCCCAATAAGGCCCATATACTCCCCGACGAATTCCCGTAATTCTCCGGTACTCCGATAAATACCCGAATCACTCGGAACCTTTCCGATGTCCGAATATAGTCGTCCAATATATCAATTTTTACGTCTCGACCATTTCGAGATTCCTCGTCAAGTCCCCGATCTCATCCGGGACTCCGAACTACCTTCGGTACATCAAAACACATAACTCATAATATAAATCGTCACCGAACGTTAAGCGTGCGGACCCTACGGGTTCTAGAACTATGTAGACATGACCGAGACACATCTCCGGTCAATAACCAATAGCAGAACCTGGATGCTCATATTGGCTCCCACATATTCTATGAAGATCTTTATCAGTCGAACCGCATAACAGCATACGTTGTTCCCTTTGTCATCGATATGTTACTTGCCCGAGATTCGATAGTCAATATCTCAATACCTAGTTCAATCTCATTACCGGTAAGTCTCTTTACTCATTATGTAATGCATCATCCCGCAACTAACTCATTAGTCACATTGCTTGCAAGGCTTATAGGGATGTGCATTACCCAGAGGGCCCAGAGATACCTCTTCGACAATCGGAGTGACAAATCCTAATCTCAAAATACGCCAACTCAACAAGTACCTTCGGAGACACCTGTAGAGCACCTTTATAATCACCCAATTATGTTGTGACGTTTGGTAGCACACAAAGTGTTCCTCCAGAAACGGGAGTTGCATAATCTCATAGTCATAGGAACATATATAAGTCATGAAGAAAGCAATAGCAACATACTAAACAATCAAGTGCTAAGCTAACGGAATGGGTCAAGTCAATCACATCATTCTCTAATGATGTGATCCCGTTAATCAAATGATAACTCATGTCTATGGCTAGAAAACTTAACCATCTTTGATTCAACGAGCTAGTGAAGTAGAGGCATACTAGTGACACTATGTTTGTCTATGTATTCACACATGTATTATGTTTCCGGTTAATACAATTCTAGCATGAATAATAAACATTTATCATGAAATAAGGAAATAAATAATACTTTATTATTGCCTCTAGGGCATATTTCCTTCAGTCTCCCACTTGCACTAGAGTCAATAATCTAGTTCACATCGCCATGTGATTCAACACCAATAGTTCACATCACCATGTGATTAATACCCATAGTTCACATCGCCATGTGACCAACACTCAAAGGGTTTACTAGAGTCAATAATCTAGTTCACATCGCTATGTGATTAACACCCAAAGAGTACTAAGGTATGATCATGTTTTGCTCGTGAGAGAAGTTTAGTCAACGGGTCTGTCACATTCAGATCCGTAAGTATTTTGCAAATTTCTATGTCTACAATGCTCTGCACGGAGCTACTCTAGCTAATTGCTCCCACTTTCAATATGTATCCAGATTGAGACTTAGAGTCATCTGGATCAGTGTCAAAAAATTGCATTGACATAACTTTTTATGGCGAGCTATTTTATCACTATCATAATCGAGAAATATTTCCTTAGTCCTCACTAAGGATAATCTTGATCGATGTCCAGTTATCTACTCCTAGATCAAAATTGTACTCCCTTGCCACACTCAGAGCAAGGTATACAATAGGTCTGGTACACAGCATAGCAAACTTTATAGAACCTATGACTGAGGCATAGGGAATGACTTTTCATTCTCTTTCGATTTTCTGCCAAGGTCAGGTTTTGAGTCTTACTCAACTTCACACCTTGTAACACAGGCAAGAACTCCTTCTTTGACTGATCCATTTTGAACTACTTCAAAATCTTATCAAGATATGTACTTATTGAAAAATCTTATCACGCGTCTTGATCTATCTCTATAGATCCTGATGCTCAATGTGTAAGCAGCTTCACCGAGGTCTTTCTTTGAGAAACTCTTATTCAAGTATCCTTTTATGCTATCCAGAATTTCTATATCATTTCCAATCAACAATATGTCATCTACATATAGTTTTAGAAATGCTACAGAGCTCCCACTCACTTTCTTGTAAATACAGGCTTCTCCAAAAGTCTGTATAAAACCATATGCTTTGATCAACTCATCAAAGCATATATTCCAACTCCGAGATGCTTACACCAGTCCATAGATGGATCGCTGGAGCTTGCACATTTTGTTAGCATCTTTAAGATCGACAAAATCTTCTAGTTGCATCATATACAACTCTTTTTTAAGAAATCCATTAAGGAATGTAGTTTTGTCATCCATTTGCCAGATTTCATAAAATGTGACAACTTACTAACATGATTCGGACAGACTTAAGCATCGATACGAGTGAGAAGATCTCATCGTAGTCAACACCTTGAACTTTGTCAAAAAACCTTTTTCGACAAGTCTAACTTTGTAGATAGTAACACTACTATCAGTGTCCGTCTTCCTCTTTGAAAATCCATTTATTTCTATGGCTTGCCGATCATGGGGCAAGTCCACCAAAGTCCACACTTTGTTCTCATACATGGATCCCATCTCAGATTTCATGGCCTCAAGCCATTTTGCGGAATCTAGGCTCATCATCGCTTCCTTATAGTTCGTAGGTTCGCCATGGTCAAGTAACATGACCTCCAGAATAGGATTACCGTACCACTCTGGTACGGATCTTACTATGGTTGACCTACAAGGTTCGATAGTAACTTGATCTGAAGTTTCATGATCATCATCATTAGCTTCCTCACTAATTGGTGTAGGAATCACTGGAACTGATTTATGTGATTAACTACTTTCCAATTCGGGAGAAGGTACAATTACCTTATCAAGCTCTATTTTCCTCCCACTCACTTCTTTCGAGAGAAACTCCTTCTCTAGAAAGGATCCATTTTTTAGCAACGAATATCTGGCCTTTCAGATCTATGATAGAAGGTGTACCCAACAGTTTCCTTTACGCTGTGGTGTTCCATGTGGCGTGAGCTATGAAACTATTCCACATTGTTTTGAATGAAGACCAAACTCGTAACTCAAATATTCTCCTCTACGATCAGATTGTAGAAACTTTATTTTCTAGTTATGATGATTCTCCACTTCACTTCTGAACTCCTTTGATCTTTTCAAATGTTTTCAGACTTGTGCTTCATTAAGTAGATATACTCATATCTGCTCAAATCATTTGTGAAGATCAGAAAATAACGATACTCGCCACGAGCATCAACACTCATTGGACCGCATACATCGGTATGTATTATTTCCAACAAGTGAGTAGCTCGTTCCATTGTTCCGGAGAACGGAGCTTTAGTCATCTTGCCCAAATGGCACGGTTCGCAAGCATCAAATGATTCATAACCAAGTGATTCCGAAAATCCATCTTTATGGAGTTTCTTCATGCGCTTTACACTGATATGACCCAAACGGCAGTGCCACAAATAAGTTGCTGATACGGGGCAAACCCGGTGTAGGCCAATCTTTCATGTTTGGAGTGGGATCCCTCGAAGAGCACGAAGAACACGGGGAAGAACGGGGAGAAATCACAAGGGGAAACACTCAAGAACAAGTCCAAATCACACATCCACTAGACAATCAAACACACAAGATCACAAGATACATGAACAACAAAGGGAAAGATACAAGGTAAGGTTCATCTCCAAGAGGAGGTCTTGATGATATCCTAGATGGATCTTCCCACAGGGGGGTCTTGATGATATCCCGCAGGATCTTCTCACATGGAGGTCTTGAACTCCATGGGAGTGGTAGTCTCTCTCTCTCAAGAGTAGAGGTAGGAGCAAAGCTCACCTAAGAATGAGCTATCATATTTTCTAACCCTAACTAGGGGAAGGGGATGGAGTATATATAGGATAGTCCACAAAGGGGTAAGTGAGGAGGGGATACCTGGGCCTTCGGCCCGACTCTGCACGCGGGCAGGCGCCGGATGTCCGGGCTGGGGGCCGGATGTCCGGGCGTTCGCGGGAGGCCGGATGCTCGGGGCATGGGCCGGATGTCCGGGCTGGTGAGATCGGCCTCGGTGCTCTCTGGATAGGGGCGTCGGATTTCCGGGCTTATGGCCGGATGTCCAGGCTGTCGGGAGGCGCCGGATGTCCGGGCTTGCGGGACGGATGTCCGGGGCCTGTAGGTACTTGGCGGCTGGGCGACTGCTGTGGGTGATGCTCCAGGGGCCGGATGTCGGGGGTCCTGGACGGATGTCCGGGTCCTGGGGGTTGTCGCCATCTTCTTTCGTCGTCGCTTCTAGGCTTCCCTCGCGGATGGTGTAGTTGTTCCTTGGCGCTTGCACTCCTCCTCAACATCCGTGAAGCTCCGACAATACCTATGCATGCACACGGGAGAAGTGTCAAGTAGTATACCATCCTCGAAGGGGTCAAGTGAGCACGTGTAAAGGAGAAGATTCACCTTTATGTATGAGAAGTAGAGGTCGCATGTGTCACTTGCCAAACGGACTGTTGACATGGTGATGACCGTAGGATGCTCCGCATCATCCCCTCCCCCTTGGAAAAGATCCGACCTCGGATCGAAAACCAAATCACCATGGGAAAGAGATGGCGGTGCTGTGTCGAAGTGGTCGGTCACCAAGCACTCATCATCTTGAAACTCGAAATGGGCACTCTCCAATGTCGCACCGTCTAGTGATTCCTTCAAAAGAAGCAAGAACAACAAACACTTGGAAAAACAAATGTGGTTAGCGTTAGTGCAAAACCAAGCATTCAAGAGGTGGTTCACCAAACAAGTGTCGTCATCAAGCATAGCATCGGGTGTGACAAAGGATTGCAACATGGCATGTAAGCATATCAATTGAGCATAAGCAAAGATATCATGGGGACAAGTATGCAAATGTGAGGTAGACATGCAAATATGTGTGACAAGAGCATAAGCATCCACCTCAAGGTCATAGCAAGCATGCATAAAGCACTCGACAAATGGTCGATGGTAGGCATAGGAATCATTCACAACACCAAATAAGATGAGATGTCTAAACACATGGGTCAAGTGCAAGACAATCCAAGCATAATGTGCATAGGGTGTAGTGAATATAGTGTGGCACTCAGCACAATAGAAAGAGCAATTGTTCATCATGTGTGAGGCAATCAAGTCAAGCATGTGACAAGCAATGGGACATGGCATATGTGAGGAAATGATATTGGTGCAACCAACCATATGATAGTAGCAAGTAGACCAAGAATTGGATGCAACACACAAGGTATATATATGATGAAGCATGGAAATGTGGCAATCATAGGTGAAAGCAATATCTTGAACATGCGTGCAAATGGTGCAAGCAACACATGAAGTATGATCCACAATATCCAAGCTCAAGAAGGATGTCACCTTGAAAGCATTTCCTTGTGTATTCTTCACAATGCTGAAGTGGAAGCAAATACGATGTAGAAGCGAGTCGTGGTAGAATGTATGAGGCTCGCTCTCAAGAGCTCGAATGGTCAACTCACATGAAGTGGAAGTCGACACAAAGTCCAAGTATCCTACACATGCACAAAACAAAACAAAGAACGTATGCGCATGATAGATAAACACATCATCCATCATGATGGTTCTCATCTTTTGCACAAAACCATTAGAAGCACAAGTGCATGAATAATATGATACAACAATGGCTAAATTCATGGCACTAGGTATATGGTGCAAAGAAGTAAGACAAGCATGCTTCACAAGAAATATGTCAAAATCTCCAAACATATGTGAGAATGCTATGGGGGCAATCTCATGAGCAAGACTATAAGCATTGTTGCACTCAATACATGGCAAGTCTAGCATGAGAGAGGCAACACATGGAGATATATGACAAGAAGCAGTATGATTCATGTGCAAAGCATATAGATGGTTGTCATCAACCGCATGAAATGAGCAAGTATGAATCATTGGTGATGCAACATAAGCAAGCATTGTAATCAAGTCGTGCAAACTAGTAGAGCGAAGATGCAACACACTAGAGTAAATCATGGCAATCATGTCATGTGAGCAAATAATAGGCAAAGAAAATGCACATGACATATCGCAAGCACGAGCACAAAGCAAGATGAAAGTATCATCATAGGAATGGTGCACAAAAGAAACATGGCAATAACAAGCAGTATCTCCACCAAGCTTGCAAATACACATACAAGTACTAGAATCAATCATCATGTGTAATGCAAAAGCATGGGTCACAAATGCATGGCAAAGGCATAGTAAATAGCATATCATGCAAAGTGAACATGGCAAGATGGGAAAATGATATATAATGGACAATAAGCCATAACCATGTGAGGGCCATGTATAAGAAATGCGCCAAGTCTTTGCGCGAAGAGAGCGGTGGGAAAGACAATCCATGGGATCCCAAATCATCGTTGCTCTATAGAGCTCGTTTTGTCAACTCGTGGGATTGCGAGGTTGACAAGTATTCATGGGTACCTACACAAAAAGAACACAAACCAAAGAAATTATGCGCGTGGTAAATTTACACATCATCCATCATGATGTGTATGTGCACATGTGAGTTAGCACAAGATAAGTATCGCTCAAAGAAATTTGATGCATGGTATATGAACATGTCATCCATCATGAAAGAATAGTTATTGTGTATGACACGATGGGGACACAAATTGAGAATGCAAGTATATGACACATCAATATCATGTTTAATCATGGGGAGCATATGGTGCACACAAGTATTGGGATCATGCAATGAATGGGATGGATCAAAATCTCCTAAAATGCATGAGGAAACTATGGGGGTCTCCTCATGAGCAATATCAGAAACATCATATGGAGAAAATGGACAACACCAAAACAATGCATATCCGAAGCTAGGTGGTAATGGCATGGCATATGAGATAAATGATGCAAAGGTAGCATATCAATATCATCACAAGAAAGACAAATGCCAATAACCATGGGCTTGTCATCTATGTCATATGTGCAAATTGGGTTCATTTTAATGGCATATACATAGTCACTATGAAGAGATTGCAAATAAGACATATGGTTGATCTCTTGCATAGCATATGACAAGTCAAGCGGATTATCAAACATGATGTGACCTAAAGAATTGTTACAAGAAATCCTATGTAACATGGCATCACTACTAATAGACTCCACATGAGAATCATCATATTCATCATAAATGGGCAAATCATCACATGGGGAAATCATACTAGCATGAAGCATGGCAATAGGTGGATCAACATCATGCAAGCAATCAATGTCAAGAATGTCCACTAGTGGGACTAGAGCATCACCGTCACCTTTGTTACCTTTGTCATTCCACTCAAGTGGTGTAGGTGAGGTGGGAAAGACCAAATGGTGGTCATCTTCATCTTGATGGAACCATGTGGGGGGTGCATCATATTCCACCATGGCCATCGTCTCGTCCAAAGGGAGGACGAAGTCGTCGAGGATCGGCGCATCATCATAAATGGGACCTAGCACCAAATGAGAAGACACAATAGAGGTAGAGGTCAAGTTGTTAGAAATGCAAATGGTCTCACGAGACCTATCAACTATCTCACTCTCTCTATGTGGTGGTTCACTCACTCCCTCAAAGTAGGTGCACTCAATCTCACATATGGTGGAGTCACTCATCTCACTCAAGTGGTGGGGGTTGTGGCTCTCCTCACATGGGAATTGTGGCAACTCATCATATATGGGGCTAGTGGTGAAGTCACTCTCACTCTCCATATGGTGGCACAAGTCACTCAAGTCATCATACGTCACCGTGGTAGAGGTGAAATACTCAACCATCTCATCGCCATCGCCATGGATGAAGGCCGAAGATGGCACATCATCACTCTCCTCCATGACCGAAGGGAAAATCCCATTCTCGATCATCTCGTCATCGTCGCCGTGGATGAAGGCCGAAGATGGCAAATCATCACTCTCCTCCATGACCGAAGGGAAAATCCCATGCTCGATCATCTCGTCACCGTCGCCGTTGATGAAGGCCGAAGATGGCACATCATCACTCTCGCCTCCTAAGATGGAAGCATCATCCTTGCTCGCCACCTTGTCGCTCGCCTCCAAAGCTTGGTCCTTGAGGGTCTCCGTAGTCGTACTCGTCGCCGCACCGTCTTGAAAAAGAGTCGAAGTAGACTCGGCACCATCAATGCCACAAAGAGGGATGGCGGTGAAGTCAAACTTGGGAGCATCGTCTTGGAGCTCGTCGGGCTTGGACATCTTGATGGTACTAGCCTCATGCTTATCGTAGAGCTTGGTCGCCGCGAAGTGTGCTTGGGGTGGAGAAGCCTTGGCCTTCATGAGTTCTTGTTCCGCCTTGAGAGCACCAATGTAGTAGTCGTCGATGGACTTGTAGTTTTCGAGGAAGATTGTCTTGGAGATGTTGTTGTGCAATCCCATCATGAAGTGGAACTTCATTGACATGGGGTCGTCCACGCCGGCTCGTCGCAAGGCAATCTTCATCTCCTTGAAGTACTTGTCGATGGACTTGGATCCTTGGGTGGTGTCCTCCAATTGGTGTTGAAGTTGTTCCATGTAGGTTGGAGGCACAAACTCTCACCGCAAAGCTCTCTTCGTCTTGGGCCAACTCATGTCGTAGTACTTCGAAGGTGTGTGAAGCCACCAAGTTGAGGCGTAGTCGTGGAAGTTTCTTGTGGCGCACTTCACTTGATCTTCGGGACGAACTTGATGTAGCTTGAGGTAGTCGTCCATCAAACGCTCCCACTCAAGATACTCCTCGGGTTCATGAGTCCCGTAGAAAGGAATCGCGTGGTCGATGTTGAGGTCGTAGTAGCTCGTGGAAGTCACGGACTTGAGCTTGGGGAGCTTCTCTTGAGCATAGTCTTGAGGTTCTTGTTGGCGAAGATGCCGTATGTCCGTAGGCGAAGATGCCTTGAAGTTGCTTGGCGAAGATGCCAAGGGAGATGGTGAAGTCGTTGAGCGGTTGTTGGTGTTGAGCTCTTGACCTTCACGTTCTTGTTGGTGATGGTGTCGATGCCGATGTGATCTTGCCGAAGATGGTAGCTCGGAAGGATGTGTTCTTGAGCATCTTCTCGAAGATGAGGAAGATCGCTTGTAGGACTTGATGAGGGCTTTGATCTCCTCCATTTGAGCTTGCATCTTGGCGTCGGAGTTGTTGTTCGTGGCATCGAACTCGTCGTTGTTGTTGTAGACCGAAGGTGAAATGCCTTGCCTATCCATCACAAGACTCGAGTAGAGGTGAGTAGGAAATGAGATAAACAATACCAAGTTACCTTTTCCCAAAATTGAGGATGTATCCCGTTTCACTCAATGTGAAATGAAAGAATAGTGGAATTGGTACCGGACTTGTTCACTCACACCTATCAAGTAAGGCTTATGGTAGAGCTCGGTGAGGATAGTGGCACAAAAATTTGATGCAAAATGTTAGCAAGAGTCAATAGTGTTGAAAGAGATTCATAAATTTGCAAGCGAAACAAGTAGACCAATAGCAATATGTGGCACACGGAAACACACACACGGATAGATAAATGGGGTCGTGCAACCAAGGAATGAGCACAAAATGTGGAATCCACGGAAAATGCTCGTGTTGCACAACTCAAGAGAGACGCTAGCACGATTGCTCAATAGGCGGATACGACACTTGTGCACAACCTATAAGATGCAAAATGGATAAACTTTCTATCCCAAGTATGCTATGTATGTATGGTTGAAAGGACCACGATGTCGCCTAGAGGGGGGGTGAATAGGCGTTTTAAAATCTTTTACGGATTTGGCTATATCCTAATGCGGAAATAAACTAAGCGGATACTTTTCAATCACAAATCCTAAATATACTAGGCTCACTAAGTGCACCAACAACTTAGCATAAACAAGATGGGAACAACGAGGATATGAGTAAGCACAAGTAAGTCACACAAACTTACTCAATGTATATCACGAGATATGGAAATGAATAATACACACAACCACAAGTAAGCAATACAAGCTTACACAAATTGTATCACAATATATGGGATTGAATGATACAAGCAAACTCAAGTAAGTTACACAAACTTACTTGAGCAATATCGCAATATATGGAAGTGTATGACACAAGTTAGCAATTCACACTAATCACAAAGTATATCAATAGTAGCAAGTATGAATTGTGGAATATGAAGTGTAGGCCTAAATAATCTCTACAAGGAAATGGCCAACACAATATAATGAACCACCACAATATAATGACGACAACAAGATATAGTGAATGCACGGTCAAATGACCAAAGTAAACCACAAGTAAGGAGTTAGGGTTAGGGATAACCAAAGTCACGGAGACGAGGATGTATCCCGATCACTACTAGGAAAATGGTTTTTAACGATGGCATATGTGGTCGTTAAAATCAGATTGTGATCGTTAATGGTCATTAACGACCACAATATGCTGGTCTTAATAGGCTCCGTCGTTAAAAGTATAACGACCACATCTTGTGGTCGTTATTTTTTAACGACCACATATTGTGGTTGTTATACTTTTAACGATGGGATAGTGTGTCATCGTCAATCCCAAGGAAATAACAACCACACTTAGTATTAACAACCACTTTTAACATAAGTAATTGTGTTCTCATGGTTACGAAAGTATCATTAATAACCACTTTATAGAATAATAGACAATCTTTTCATCATTATGACATCCTTCATAATCACTTATATTTAGTATAACTTCTGTTCAACAATCACTTTATGAATCATCCAACTTTGAATATTAACATCCACATTAATATAGAAACAAAGGAATATTAATTGAAAGGATCTTAACATCTTTATGAAAAGAAATCAGATAAATTAACAAAAATCCGACATATGATTCTTGAACTAAAAGACTACTAAAAAATTGTGGCAAAATAACTCCTTATATGATCAATATACTTGCTCATATCTAGAAAATGAGACAACTAGAAAAGATAATATTTATTAAATCTTCAATCAAGGGACACCATCGTTGCTTGAATGGATATCATTCTTCATTGGCAATCACAATGCCTCCTAATTCTTCTAAATATCACGGTTGACCATCAGTCCTACAAAACGTTGAGTAATTTATCAAAGTCAGTCCATGTAAATAAATTGGCACAAAGTATGACATAAATAAATGTACTGAACAAAGTTGCTTAATTTTTAACAAAGCCGCTTAGAGATGTATTGAACTTTTCTTGGAGTACTATTTTCATTTGATCAGAAGTTTGAAGTTTAGAAACCAATTCAGCCTTACTTAATGCTGGTCCCACGGACCCGTTCTTTTCACCCGTTTGAGATGTTGTGCAATCAAAATACATGTGTATAGAAACCAATTCTATTTACATGTGTGTAGCCTTTTAGAGATCGGCTTGATATGTTTCCCTTGACTGCACTGTCCCTGCCCTGTCCATGGAGATCCAAATTACTATGCTAAAGAAATAGGAGAAGTACTATTCATAGAAAAGGATGAAAAAAAATACTACGATGCTGCTTTTGAAGATCTTACCTCAACGTCTCACATTAACTTCTATCAACCACTGCATATGAGGGAATCTTTCAGGTTCATAAACGTACATCTGTAGTCATCATAATGCAAACATCTAATAAAAAAATCAGGTTGATAACTCATAAATATCAACAGGGCAACAAGCTCTTGCAACCTCGTGATAGCTTCCTAGAAAGTTTGTACGCTATATATAATAATAAAAGGGTTAGGTGATCAATCAAGCAATAATGTAATAGGCAATGAAGACCATGTTTAAATAATGTATACCCTAGCTTCAGTTAAAAAAACATCCTGGCTTGTAATACATTGTGATTGAAAAATAATTAAGAGAATAGGCATGTTCACACGTCATATGACTTAGGCTATAGAAATTTTGGCACCTTCTACTAGTATAGATGCGAGCAGCTAGCTCTGCACGTACGCGTCTAGTCGGAGCTCATTTTCATGTGTATCTCTCGCCGTAACTTCGTAGGTGTGCCTCGCCGAAAATTACTTGGCGAGTAGCATCAGAGTATCTGGTCTGCACCAATTTACAGTACGGTGAGGATGATCTCCACAGGGCCAACATGACTATCGGTGATAACTGGAACAGTGCAACATAAAACAAAGGTTCCTATTATTACTTTTGTATTACCTCGAACATCTAACTGGGCAGTCCTGGAACAGATCATCACGCCACGATTTCCCCTTCCAAAAAGAGTCTGCTGGCTCTTCTTGGGACTGTAGCTGCGGCAGATGATGGAGCAGATCAGCAAAGGCGGCTGGACCTTGATAACCGTAAACAAATCCAAAGAGTTCGTCCCGGGCTCTCGACGCCCAACTTCTGTGGCGTAGGAAATAGAAGGTTGTATGTGAGGTCGATCAACAAATTATTTTGATATATATAATGGGAGCAAACCTTTCATGGAATTTGAAGGACGAACTCGGATGTACACATAGATTATATCCAAATCACAACTAGCTTCGGCTGTTGCGCCTCCTCCTAACCGAGATCATGGCGACGCTCCAAGGACCATGGCCGCCTTCAATCCATGGGAGGGGATTCCACCACTCCGCCGCCATGGTTCTCATGGACGAATGGGAGTCTCAGTTAGGTTAGTAAACCTAGACTTAGATTGATATTTATCCTTTCTCTCATCTCTCACGATGTAAATAAAAGAGACAAGGAGTAACAACTTCGGAAAGTACGCTAATTGTGCAACAACAACCGCTAACTTACGATGGGAAGTCCCCAGAGTTTTCACGGGCCAAAGTTGGATGTGGGGTTGGCCCGTGGTGGTAGTAACGACCAAGCATTATTTGGGGCTGGTCGTTAATGATCTAATTTATAGTAGTGGATGTTCACTTCCTTGGAGGGAAGCTAGTCACCGTTAGAGAGGTGGATGTTACCACGAAGGCACACCAACGCCACGAAGGCTTACCTTATTCTTCTTGAGATATCACCACGAAGGCGATTTCCAACCACTAGTGGTAGACCTTGAGGCGGCCTCCAAACCTTCACAAACTTTCCGAGGGACAAATCACAAGTTGATTCCTCACCGGAGCACTCCTACCGCCTAGGAGTCTCCAACCTCCAAGAGTAACAAGATCAAGGGGGAAATGCTCAAGACTTGCTCAAATCACAAATTTCTTTGGTCAAACAAGAGAGGAGGAGTGGTTGTATGCTTGGATGAAATCTCTCTCAAGAACTCTCACAAATCTCTTTGGGGTGTAGCACGAGAAGGCTCAAATCCCTCTCTCTCAAATTCCACCAAAAGCAACTAATGCTATGGAGGGATGGGAGAGGAGAGGAACAATGGAGGAGGTCAACCAATGAACCCTAGATCCATGGGATAGTTTTCCCCCAAATGGATTGGAGTTTTGAGGCTTGGGGGATGAGGATAGAGCTCAAAAGAATGGGGAAATCTCAGATGCAAAAGCTCTAACTCGATGGGGAAGAAGGGTGCCTTATATAGTGCCCCACCAAATCTGCCCGTTACGCACAGAGAAACGTAGCCCGGAACTTCCGGGCAAGCCCGGAACTTCCGGGCCCCCTATTAGACACATATGTGCAAACTTTCTGGTTAGCCCGGAACTTGGCCCGGAATTTGCCCAGAACTTCTGGCCCCCGGAACTTCCGGGAGTCCCAGAACTTCCGGGCTCCCTTTGGACCAGATCTGTGCAAACTCTCTGGTTAACCCGGAACTTTCCCCGGAACTTGCCCGGAACTTCCGGGCCCCGGAACTTCCGGGCTGCCCGGAACTTCTGTCCCCACAAAAAACAGCCAGCATACTGAAAGTAAAACATGCATAACTTTTCATACGAACTCCGATTTTGATGATCTTGGGCTCGTTTTGAAGCTATGGAAAAACCCCAGGTCCTCACATAGATAACCATCCAAGATCAACCAAAATGGAGGATGCCAAATATGCAAAGGTGTTATCATATATTTGGGAAACCTATTTGGCTTTGGATTTTGTTTGGTATATAGGATAGGAGTGGAATTGTGTAAAGAAGATGTTGACTTGAGCAAATCCATCACAAACCCCTTTGATCCCCTCTTAATAGTGCGGGATCCCTATAACTCAAGAATCATAAAAGAGCTACACTACATAGCTATCGAGAATCCATTCTTGAGTGTATATGTTTCTTTTTGGTGGTCATCACTCCACAACACTAACGTCAAAGGAACTAATACCTTTGACACGAGCCGTTCACTTGAGCTTGATGTTGATGTTTCTTCTTAGCTCAAGATGAAGGCAAGACATTGGTGAAGTCTTCAAGTCTCTCCCCCATACACAATGTGGGGAAGCTTTGCTTTGTATTCATCTTCACTTGTTCATCATGTGATCATCCACAAGCTTCAAGCATGTAATCCTTTGGGATGGTTATCTTGAACTTGCCCTTGTCAACCATGATCACCAATACTTGATGTCATCCTCTCATAGACACTTGAAATATCTTTCTCGATGCGAGCCCGTGAGAATCACCTAACCTTTCGCTCGTGTGTTGACCATTTAGAGTTTGATCTTTGAGCTTCATCTTGGTCAACCTATATCTCTACTCTATGTTTAATCTTGACGTCTTGAAGGGTATATTGAATTCTTCACTTGAATAGCTTGCTTGAATACTTGATCAATCATGACTCACACATGAGTCCATTATGATCATATCTCTGAGCCACTCCTTAAGATACTCCGATGAACTTCATTTTGATCATCTCAATGTAATTGTTGCTTCAAAGGAGTTGTCTTCCATTATTCTTCAATCATATTCCAATGGGACTAACCTTCAAATATATATCTCAATGCAAACATTAGTCCATAAGGATTGTCATTAATTACCAAAACCACACATGGGGACTACATGTACTTTCAATCTCCCCCATTTTGGTAATTGATGACAATCTCAACAAGAGGGTTTATATAATGAATTTTTTTACACAAGCACGCACTTTTTCTAGAATAAATTGTATACTTGCGGTGACTTTGATAGCATTAATTATCACAAACAAACTTGATGTTTATCAAAACCGGTTGTACTAACATCAAAACACTACACAAGCATTTGATGTTAATAAGACCACAATATATAGAGCAAGCTCCCCCACAATATATGCATGTGTCTAGTTGGAGTTTTTTTATATATATTCATTCATGCAACAAGCATATATAACTAAGGTGGATATGCATGAATGACAGCAAGAACTTCAAAAGATATTTATCTTAAACCCTCTAAACTTCTCCCCCATTGGCAACAAATGCCAAAATGGAAGACAAAACATCTAGAAGACCAATATAGTATGAGTTCCTCCTTGATGTGTGCATATCACAAAATGTGAGTGAACGCAAATGCACATATACAATAATTAAAAATTTGAGGAGCTCGGAATCTATAGAATGCAACCAGATATGAAGATATGAAAACAAGCATTAGACATGAGAGGAAAACAATCAAAACACATGAGTGCGCAAGATTATATGTCAAACATACAAGCACTCACGACACAACCTCTTACCGAAGCTACCATAAGAATAAGAGGAAACAAACAAAGTGGCCGGCAAGGAATAAATGATATCAAGGAAAGATATGAACTTTCTCATGTAGAAAAATTTCTGAGTGTCCAATCATAATCATGATATGTATCCACAAAGAAACTTTGCATACACAAAATATACGCAATTGATAAGAACATGATATACACAAGTGAATCCATTATTATACAACTGAAACCTGGTCATAATAGTAAGGCACATGGCACAAAGCACATGGCACAAATTGATCTCATTTGCATAACACAAAGTGAAGCAAGCAATCAAAAGATCCGATAAGCCAAAAGGATAAAAGAATATTATGATTTGGGCAAAGGAGTGTTCTAAGGAAAATAGAGAAGCTCCCCATGATTTGTGCACTATTTAAAATTTTTGTATTTGGATGCAAGTGCACAAAATAGGATCATCACTCCCCCAAAATCAATAGAAACACAAAACAATTTCAAGCAGGCATAGCTAAGAAAAGAAGCCTAGCATTTGCAACAAACATATGGTTGAGCAACATGTAAATGAGGCAACCTAAGAATAGCACAACCAAAAATGATGTGTGTGAGTCACGTCAAAGCACTTGAGAAGACTAGTATAAGGATGAGAATTAAGCATCAACATAGCCTTGAGTAAATGAGATACAAGGTGCAAGACATGTCCTTCCCACACAAACGAAGTTAAGAAGGTCACACACACATCAAGAAAATGGGTTCACAAGCTCACTAATAGCAAACTAAAAATCAAAGCTTGTGACAACCCATGATGAAGATAGGAAATAATAGGCTTGTCAAGACAAGCATGAGGACAACAATCTTCACCAAACATGAGTGCACTAAGATGCAAAGAGGTAAGACATGCACTCATACAACAAATGCTTCCATGGAGCCACCAAAAAGATATAAAAAGTGAATTAAATGGTGGACATGAAAGAATAGGGATATCAACTAGAGATGTAACTTCTCTCACGTGTATAAGATTCTAGGTAGATGATATCCACAAAGAAGGATGTACACGTAAAATAGTTACAAAAGGAAAAAATAAGGTATCCAAACGGGAGTCATAAAATATACCAATGAGATCTTTGCTTGAAAGCATAGCATGTGGCTTAATATAATCTTATTGTATATTAATGAACTCCAAACACACAACCATCAAAGACATCATAACTAGCAACAAGAGATCATGTTGGGATGCTTTGAGAAAGGAAACAAGTATCACAGGAACAAGTCAAGAAATTCATGCCATGATGCAACCTACACAAGGTTGACCCCATTTCTATATATATGCATGAAGTAAATACTTGTTACCGAGGTAGCATTGGTATGAAGTCGTAGATCAATAAAATGTCCAAGCTTGGCTCTAATTTCCTCATAGTGCCACCACCTTCATGAATAAGACAAGCACCCAATGCTTCTCAAATGTACCTAACACATTTTAAGTACAATATGGTCCCCAAACTTATTGGGTCCGAAATAGTTAGCATAACTACAACACATAGGGTAAAACCACTTAAATATGTGCATATTGATATGAATTTGAATTTCATGCACATCTTAGATATTAAGAATTTGATGGATTTACCATATATATATATTGGATCAAATAAGGAAAACAAGGCATGTGAATTTACACATAGTAAATATGCATGTACAAGCCTACCAAAATCCAAGGAGATACAAATTTGGCAAATGACCACATAACCGTTAATACTTCCAATAACATTACTAGTCATTTATGTTGTACAAAATGAATCAAAGTGACAAATCAACATATGATAGCACACAAAGTTCAACATATGAACCAAGGAAAAAAAACAATGAGCATATAAGATATGCATTGCACACATACTCATAGGAATATCTCACTCAAGCAGATATAGGACACTATAAACAATGAGATAACAAACTCTCATATAGAGCAATAAGATGAATTCGAACAAAATGGTATTTCGGGTTATCATCCGTTGTAGAAACAAAATAAGTACATGATCATCTATACCAACCCAAGCATAACATGAGAGTTTAAAAATAAACATAATGCTTGGATAGCATAATATTAACATTCCAACTAGATAGATCATCATGCAAAGCAATAATTGGAATAGCTTTAATCAAATGATTTTCCAAATATGATTTTAAAGATAACCATGGGCAAAACCGCACAAGAATGCCATACGTAAACAAGACATTGCGTGCCATGGAGATATAAGATAATCTCAAATATAAATTCTAAGTGGCATCCCTCAATTGTTCATATTAACATAGATTGTGATATGCACAAAGCATATCACTCCCCCATAATATGATGATCCATGTATTATCCACAAGAAGCAAATAAAACCCAACTAAGGATCATTAATGGAGAGAATTTGAGTTTCAAATGAGCTTTACATACCACATAGTAACTAGATAATATTGCACTAACAATACTAGGTGGTATCCCACATACATACACATTTAAGGTTTGTGATATCCTTAAATATCTCAAAAGAGCCAAGGAAGATTCAACTAATGAAGCAATAAAGGCTTGAAACCACACACACAAATATATGAAGTGCATTGCAACCTACAAATGCTAGATAACACAAATCAAGCATACTAGGAAGCACAACTATACAAGCACATGCTAGGTACAAAACCTAAACATGCAAGGGACATAGTGACTTTCAATGTAAACAATGCAAGTACAAGTTACCGCAAAGAGGAGTATTGGATTGATAGATATGATGATAATCCACTTGACTTGGCATTAACCATAACATATGGTGAAAATAGTTTTTCTTCCTAAAGTAGCCAAGTCTCCAATGCCCTCCACACACCTATTGATCAAGTTTGAGTTTGATGGTCCCCAACCAAGTTGGGTCCTAAGAAGTTAGTAACAATAGGCTTGGCAACCCAAATGGTCTTGTCCACTTTCAAACTTCTTTGGGAACCCACAAACTTGGCAAACACATTGCCAACAATATCCTTCCTTAGCGAATAATGATTATTGACTATAGGAGGCTTAGATATGTTACCGTTGGGACAAGATGAAGCTATGTGTCCCTTCTTACGGCAAATATAGCAACATGTGCTCCCCTTTCTCTTCTTCTTTACCTTTTCAACTTGGAGGGCATTATCTTGGTTAGGCATGGGAAGAGGCCTTTCATTATCTTGATATTGAACTTGAAGCCACTTCCCTTGATGCTTCACATTTGAAGCCTTCTTCTTCAATGGACAAGATCTCACATGGTGTCCAACATTCTTGCACTTGAAGCAAGTAATGTTGTCTGAATTCTTGACTTGATCATGTCCCTTCTTCTTATTCTTGGACTTCTTGTTGGAGATGAAATCAAGTCCTATTTTGTCTTGAGGGTCCTTTTGCACACTCAAGATATTATCACAACATTTTTCCAAGTCTTTCTTCAAACTAGTGACTTGAGCCTTGAGCTCTTTATTTTCCTTTACAAGGTTAGTATTAACAAAAGAACTAGAGGAAGTAGAAGCTTCATTGTTAGAGCAACAAGGCATGGTGAGCAATTCATTACAAGATGTACCAATATCATGTAGAGAGGAATTGCAAGGACTAGCACATGACAATAAGGCATTTCGAGTAGAAGATGTGCTAATATCCACATGAGACTCACATGATTTTACCTTGATGACCATAGCCTCATGAGCTAACTTTAACTCATCATGAGAGATTAGAAGATCCTCATGAGTGCCTGAGAGCTTTTTATGACTTTCTCCCAATTTCCCGTAATTGCTAGTTAGCAAATCAAGTTGAGTCCTTAGCTCAACATTTTCTTTTAATATCGATGCGTCACACAAGATAGAGTTAGTATCACAAGCATCATTATTAATATGAGAGGAGCATGTAGAGGCTAGAGACTCCGCATGAGTAGCTTGAAGTTCCTCATGAGACTTAGAGAGTTTGGTGAGCTCTCCTTTGACCTTCTTGTAGTCAAGGTCAAGGTGCTCAAAATCCTCTTTAAGTTTACAATGAGTAACTTCAATCTCTTCTTTTAAAGACCTAAAGTCACTAAGACATTGATGAGCCATAGCAAGTTCATGTTCAAGTTGTTCACTTTTTGCTTGCTCGTAAAGGAATAGGTTGTTACATTTTTGAAAGCAAGCAAGAACATCTTGGAGCCTTTTATAAGTGTTATTTTTAGCTCTACGAAGAGTTTTCCCAATCTCATAGAGATTTTGAGTCAAGACTTCATCATCTTCCTCATTACAACTATCATCATTATCACTAAGAGAAGATGATACCTCGTCATTACCTCTTGCCATGAGGCACATGTGAACACAAGGGGTTGATGATGATTCTTTTGGAGAGGAGGGTTCTTCATCAACCAAGCGTGCCTTATTTTTCTTGATTTCCTCTTGTGGTAAGCCACATGTTGGTGAAGTGAAAGATGTTGAGGTATGCAAGTAATCGGAGGTGGAAGCAATAGAGAGCTCTTCATGATTTAGAAATGTGGAGAACTCCTCCATTAACTCCCCAAAAATAATATTGTCTTCATCAAGATTGGACCCACCATATATATCTTCAATTTTGGTCCAAGCCTCATGAGCCAACGAACAAGACGAGATTGACTTGAACACCTCGAAGGTTATAGCTTGGTGAATGACACTTAATGCTTCACAATCAAGATGCATATCATCAAGTGATGGAGATTGTCCATCCTTTAGATTTGAATTCCCTACAACCATAATCCGCAAAGCATTTGGACCCATGGCCCGAAAGTGACAAAGCATGCGTAATCTCCATATAATGTAATTTGTGCCATTAAAACAAAATGTGTCATCGTGCACTAGTTCACTAGTCGACATCGTTACTCTCTAGGCGGTTAAGCCTAATAAGGAGAGACCTAGCTCTGATACCAATTGAAAGGACCATGATGTCGCCTAGAGGGGGGTGAATAGGCGTTTTAAAATCTTTTACGGATTTGGCTATATCCTAATGCGGAAATAAACTAAGCGGATACTTTTCAATCACAAATCCTAAATATACTAGGCTCACTAAGTGCACCAACAACTTAGCATAAATAAGATGGGAACAACGAGGATATGAGTAAGCACAAGTAAGTCACACAAACTTACTCAATGTATATCACGAGATATGGAAATGAATAATACACACAACCACAAGTAAGCAATACAAGCTTACACAAATTGTATCACAATATATGGGATTGAATGATACAAGCAAACTCAAGTAAGTTACACAAACTTACTTGAGCAATATCGCAATATATGGAAGTGTATGACACAAGTTAGCAATTCACACTAATCACAAAGTATATCAATAGTAGCAAGTATGAATTGTGGAATATGAAGTGTAGGCCTAAATAATCTCTACAAGGAAATGGCCAACACAATATAATGAACCACCACAATATAATGAGGACAACAAGATATAGTGAATGCACGGTCAAATGACCAAAGTAAACCACAAGTAAGGAGTTAGGGTTAGGGATAACCAAAGTCACGGAGACGAGGATGTATCCCGATGTTCACTTCCTTGGAGGGAAGCTAGTCACCGTTAGAGAGGTGGATGTTACCACGAAGGCACACCAACGCCACGAAGGCTCACCCTATTCTCCTTGAGATATCACCATGAAGGCGATTCCCAACCACTAGTGGTAGACCTTGAGGCGGCCTCCAAACCTTCACAAACTTTCCGGGGGACAAATCACAAGTTGATTCCTCACCGGAGCACTCCTACCGCCTAGGAGTCTCCAACCTCCAAGAGTAACAAGATCAAGGGGGAAATGCTCAAGACTTGCTCAAATCACAAATTGCTTTGGTCAAAAGAGAGAGGAGGAGTGGTTGTATGCTTGGATGAAATCTCTCTCAAGAACTCTCACAAATCTCTTCGGGGTGTAGCACGAGAAGGCTCAAATCCCTCTCTCTCAAATCCCACCAAAAGCAACTAATGCTATGGAGGGATGGGAGAGGAGAGGAACAATGGAGGAGGTCAACCAATGAACCCTAGATCCATGGGATAGTTTTCCCCCAAATGGATTGGAGTTTTGAGGCTTGGGGGATGAGGATAGAGCTCAAAAGAATGGGGAAATCTCAGATGCAAAAGCTCTAACTCGATGGGGAAGAAGGGTGCCTTATATAGTGCCCCACCAAATCTGCCCGTTACGCACAGAGAAACGCAGCCCGGAACTTCTGGGCAAGCCCGGAACTTCCGGGCCCCCTATTAGACACATATGTGCAAACTTTCTGGTTAGCCCGGAACTTGGCCCGGAATTTGCCCGGAACTTCTGGCCCCCGGAACTTTCGGGAGTCCCGGAACTTCCGGGCTCCCTTTGGACCAGATCTGTGCAAACTCTCTGGTTAACCCGGAACTTTCCCCGGAACTTGCCCGGAACTTCCAGGCCCCGGAACTTGGGCTGCCCGGAACTTCTGTCCCCACAGAAAACAGCCAGCATACCGAAAGTAAAACATGCATAACTTTTTCATACGAACTCCGATTTTGATGATCTTGGGCTCGTTTTGAAGCTATGGAAAAACCCCAGGTCCTCACATAGATAACCATCCAAGATCAACCAAAATGGAGGATGCCAAATATGCAAAGGTGTTATCATATATTTGGGAAACCTATTTGGCTTTGGATTTTGTTTGGTATATAGGATAGGAGTGGAATTGTGTAAAGAAGATGTTGACTTGAGCAAATCCATCACAAACCCCTTTGATCCCCTCTTAATAGTGCGGGATCCCTATAACTCAAGAATCATAAAAGAGCTACACTACATAGCTATCGAGAATCCATTCTTGAGTGTATATGTTTCTTTTTGGTGGTCATCACTCCACAACACTAACGTCAAAGGAACTAATACCTTTGACACGAGCCGTTCACTTGAGCTTGATTTTGATGTTTCTTCTTGGCTCAAGATGAAGGCAAGACATTGGTGAAGTCTTCAAGTCTCTCCCCCATACACAATGTGGGGAAGCTTTGCTTTGTATTCATCTTCACTTGTCCATCATGTGATCATCCACAAGCTTCAAGCATGTAATCCTTTGGGATGGTTATCTTGAACTTGCCCTTGTCAACCATGATCACCAATACTTGATGTCATCCTCTCATGGACACTTGAAATCTCTTTCTCGATGCGAGCCCATGAGAATCACCTAACCTTTAGCTCGTGTGTTGACCATTTAGAGTTTGATCTTTGAGCTTCATCTTGGTCAAACTATATCTCTACTCCATGTTTAATCTTGACGGCTTGAAGGGTATATTGAATTCTTCACTTGAATAGCTTGCTTGAATACTTGATCAATCATGACTCACACATGAGTCCATTATGATCATATCTCTGAGCCACTCCTTAAGATACTCCAATGAACTTCATTTTGATCATCTCAATGTAATTGTTGCTTCAAAGGAGTTGTCTTCCATTATTCTTCAATCATATTCCAATGGGACTAACCTTCAAATATATATCTCAATGCAAACATTAGTCCATAAGGATTGTCATTAATTACCAAAACCACACATGGGGACTACATGTACTTTCAATGGTTCCCGGTGTTTCTCACAAGATGATCCAAGATGATCGAGTATGATAACATATGATATATTGTGATGCTATGGCTATTGCTTACAAGCTCTTTGCTCTCTTTTGCTTAAAAGCTTATTCTCTTTTTTTTTGGATATGGCCACTTTTGCACAATGCACAAACCAAGATAGCAATTGTATATATGCGGGAACAAGCTTGTGACACAAGAGATGATATGATGATACCAATATGATATAGTATGTATGCTATGGGAAGTATGATCACTAATGTGCACAAGTCAAGTTGCCGGCAATACTCAAATGGCTAGTCTCGATAGGCAAGTAACGCAAAATGGGTTAAGGGGTTATCAATGCAATTGCAAAGGGAATATACAATGGTGTTGTCGAGGTTACCGTCCTTGGTGATGATGAGAGGCGGTGTTCTTGATGTCGAGCCGTTCCTAGTTAGCCGAAACACCCTAGGAAACGGAAAAACCGCAAACTCAAAAGCTCCAAAGGCAAATGTCAAATGGTGGTAGCGGAAAATGGTGGTGGTTTTGCACTAGGCAATGCGGAAGTGGAATGATGGGCTATACACGTGTCGGAGTTGAAGTTGCCGTCCCTAAGTAGCCGAAACACCTTAGGAGACACAAGCCACAACTCAAACAAAATTGGGTTAGGTTTGGGTGATCGGTGATGGTAATGCGGATGATATGGTGGAGGGCCTAGGCAAACTTGCCAAATTTTGAAAAATTTGATGGAGTCAAATGGTGATGGTGGTATTTTTGTGGGATGGGGGATGTCAATAGCTTCAAAACAAGCTAAAGAATGTCAAAATCGGACTCCGGATGAATTAGTTATGGCCAAAACGGTGAAACGAAAAAAACTGAAATCCCAGGGGCCGGACATCCGGGGCTCGGGCCGGATTTCCGGAACCTGATATCCAGAAACTTGTGCGAAAATGCACTCCAGGAGCCGGATTTTCGGGCTAATGGCCGGATTTCCGGGATGGCCGGATGTCCGGGGCTCGGGCCGGATGTCCGGGCTCCAAATCCGAGGATGAACTCGAGGAACTCGATTTTGGGGCGGAAAATTGAGATTTCGGGGGCAAAATTGGAGAGATTTTGTGGATGGAAGATGGGGAAACTTGGGGAAAAGCTAGATCCACTTGAAACCAAGCAAATCCACGGATCAAAATCAACAAAACATCATCAAACCAACAAATCACAAAAAAAAATTGGGGCTATTTTTGGTGGGGATTTTCGGATTTTAGGATGAAATCAAGCAAAAGAAGGCTAGAAAACGGTGGGATGGACTCCAAATACGTGATAAGCGTGGCTCATGATACCATATGATACGGGGCAAATCCGGTGTAGGCCGATCTTTCACGTTTGGAGTGGGATCCCTCGAAGAGCACGAAGAACACGGGGAAGAACGGGGAGAAATCACAAGGGGAAACACTCAAGAACAAGTCCAAATCACACATCCACTAGACAATCAAACACATAAGATCACAAGGTACATGAACAACAAAGGGAAAGATACAAGGTAAGGTTCATCTCCAAGAGGAGGTCTTGATGATATCCTAGATGGATCTTCCCACAAGGGGGTCTTGATGATATCCCGCAGGATCTTCTCACATGGAGGTCTTGAACTCCATGGGAGTGGTAGTCTCTCTCTCTCAAGAGTAGAGGTAGGAGCAAAGCTCACCTAAGAATGAGCTATCATATTTGCTAACCCTAACTAGGGGAAGGGGATGGAGTATATATAGGCTAGTCCACGAAGGGGTAAGTGAGGAGGGGATACATGGGCCTTCGGCCTGACTCTGCGCGCAGGCAGGCGCCGGATGTCCGGGCTGGGGGCCGGATGTCCGGGCGTTCGCGGGAGGCCGGATGTCCGGGGCATGGGCCGGATGTCCGGGCTGGTGAGATCGGCCTCGGTGCTCTCTGGATAGGGGCGTCGGATTTCCGGGCTTATGGCCGGATGTCCGGGCTGTCGGGAGGCGCCGGATGTCCGGGCTTGCGGGCCGGATGTCCGGGGCCTGTAGGTACTTGGCGGCTGGGCGACTGCTGTGGGTGATGCTCCAGGGGCCGGATGTCCGGGGTCCTGGCCAGATGTCTGGGTCCTGGGGGTTGTCTCCATCTTCTTTCGTCGTCGCTTCCAAGCTTCCCTCGCGGATGGTGTAGTTGTTCCTTGGCGCTTGCACTCCTCCTCAACATCCGCGAAGCTCCGACAATACCTATGCATGCACACCGGAGAAGTGTCAAGTAGTATACCATCCTCGAAGGGGTCAAGTGAGCACGTGTAAAGGAGAAGATTCACCTTTATGTATGAGAAGTAGAGGTCGCACGTGTCACTTGCCAAACGGACTCTTGACATGGTGATGACCGTAGGATGCTCCGCATCAGTTGCACTATCATAATTAACTTTGCATCTTTTGGCATCAATATTATGTATATGTGTATCACTACGGTCGAGATCCAACAAACTGTTTTCATTGGGTGTATGTCCATTGAAGGTTTTATTCATGTAAATAGAACAACAATTATTCTCTGATTTTTAAATGAATAACCGTATTGCAATAAACATGATCAAATCATATTCATGCTCAATGCAAAGGCCAAATAACATTTATTTAGGTTTAACACTAATCCCGAAAGTATAGGGAGAGTGTGCGATGATGATCATATCAATCTTGGAACTACTTCCAACACTCATCGTCACTTCACCCTCAACTAGTCTATGTTTATTTTGTAACTCCTGTTTCGAGTTACTAATCTTAGCAATTGAACAAGTATCAAATACCCAGGGGCTACTATAAACACTAGTAAGGTACACATCAATAACCTGTATATCCAATATACCCTTGTTCACTTTGCCATCCTTCTTATCCACCAAATATTCAGGGTATTTCCGCTTCCAGTGACCATTTCCTTTGCAGTAGAAGCACTCAGTTTCAAGCTTTGGTCCAACTTTGGGCTTCCTGCGGGAGTGACAACTTGCTTGTCATTCTACTTGAAGTTCCCTTTCTTTCCCTTTGCCCTTTTCTTGAAACTAGTGGTCTTGTCAATCATCAACACTTGATGCTCTTTCTTGATTTCTACCTTCATCGATTTCAACATCATGAAGAGCTCGGGAATCGTTTTCGTCATCCCTTGCATACTATAGTTCATCACAAAGTTCTAGCAACTTGGTGATGGTGACTAGAGAACTCTGTCAATCACTATCTTATCTGGAAGATTAACTCCCACTTGATTCAAGCGATTGTAGTACCTAGACAATCTGAGCACATGCTCACTGCTTGAGCTATTCTCCTCCATCTTTTAGCTATAGAACTTGTTAAAGACTTTATATCTCTCAACTCGGGTATTTGCTTGAAATATTAACTTCAACTCTTGGAACATCTCATATGGTCCATGACATTCAAAATGTCTTTGAAGTCCCGATTCTAAGCCGTTAAGCATGGTACACTAAACCATTACGTAGTATCATATTGAGCTAGCCAAACGTTCATAACGTCTGCATCTGCTCCTGCAATAGGTCTGTCAGCTAGCGGTGCATCAAGGACATAATTATTCTGTGCAGCAATGAGGATACACCTTAGATCATGGACCTAGTCCGCATCATTGCTACTATTATCTTCCAACTTAGTTTTCTCTAGGAACATATCAAAAATAATCATAAACGGGGAGCAAAATTGCGAGCTATTGATCTACAACATTATTTGCAAAATACTATCAGGACTAAATTCATGATAAATTAAAGTTCAATTAATCATATTACTTAAGAACTCCCACTTAGATAGACATCCCTCTAATCATCTAAGTGATCACATGATCCAAATCAACTAAATCATGTCTGATCATCACGTGAGATGGAGTAGTTTTCAATGGTGAACATCACTATGTTGATCATATCTACTATATGATTCACGCTCGACCTTTCGGTCTCCAGTGTTCCGAGGCCATATCTGCATAAGCTAGGCTCGTCAAGTTTAACCCGAGTATTCTGCATGTGCAAAACTGTCTTACACCCGTTGTATTTGAACTTAGAGCTTATCACACCCGATCATCACGTGGTGTCTCAGCACGAAGAACTGTCGCAACGGTGCATACTCAGGGAGAACACTTATACCTTGAAATTTTTAGTAAGGGATCATCTTATAAAGCTACCGCCGAACTAAGCAAAATAAGATGTATAAAAGATAAACATCATATGCAACCAAAATATGTGACATGATATGGCCATGATCATCTTGCGCCTTTGATCTCCATCTCCAAAGTACTGTCATGATCTCTATCGTCACCGACATGACACCATGATCTCCATCTTCTTGATCTCTATCAATGTGTCGTCACATGGTTGTCTCGCCAACTATTGCTCTTGCAACTATTGCTATCACATAGTGATAAAGTAAAGCAATTATTTGGCGCTTGCATGTTATGCAATAAAGAGACAACCATAAGGCTACTGCCAGTTGCCGATAACTTTAACAAAACATGATTATCTCATACAACAACTTATATCTCATCACGTCTTGACCATATCACATCACAACAAGACCTGCAAAAACAAGTTAGACGTCCTCTACTTTGTTGTTGCAAGTTTTATGTGACTGCTATGGACTGAGAAAGAACCGTTCTTACCTATGCGTCAAAACCACAAGGATATGTCGTCAAGTTAGTGCTGTTTTAACCTTCGCAAGGACCGGGCGTAGCCACACTCGGTTCAACTAAAGTTGGAGAAACTGACACCCGCCAGCCACCTATGTGCAAAGCACGTCGGTAGAACCAGTCTCGCGTAAGCGTACGCGTAATGTCGGTCCGGGCCGCTTCATCCAACAATATTGCCGAACCAAAGTATGACATGCTGGTAAGCATTATGACTTGTATCGCCCACAACTCACTTGTGTTCTACTCGTGCATATAACATCTACGCATAAACCTGGCTCGGATGCGACTGTTGAGGAACGTAGTAATTTCAAAAAAAATCCTACGCACACGCAAGATCATGGTGATGCATAGCAACGAGAGGGGAGAGTATCGTCCACGTACCCTCGTAGACCTAAAGTGGAAGCGTTAGCACAACGCGGTTGATGTAGTCGTACGTCTTCACGATCCGACCGATCCAAGTACCGAACATACGGCACCTCCGAGTTCAGCACACGTTCAGCTCGATGACGTCCCGCGAACTCCGATCCAGCAGAGCTTCACGGGAGAGTTTCGTCAGCACGACGGCGTGATGACGGTGATGATATTGCTACCGACGCAGGGTTTCGCCTAAGCACCGCTACGATATGACCGAGGTGGAATATGATAGAGGGGGGCACCGCACACGGCTGGGAGAGATCAACAGATCAACTTGTGTGTCCATGGGGTGCCCCCCTCCCCCGTATATAAAGGAGTGGAGGAGGGGGAGGGCCGGCCCTCAACTATGGCGCGCCCTGGGGAGTCCTACTCCCACCGGGAGTAGGATTCCCCCCCCCCTTCCATGTACTAGGAGTAGGAGAGAAGGAAAGGGAAAAGAGAAGAGAAGGAAGGAGGGGGCGCAGCCCCTCCCCCTAGTCCAATTCGGACCAGGCCTTGGGGGGGGGGGGGCGCAGCCTCCCCTCTCTCTTTCCCCTAAAGCCCAATAAGGCCCATATACTCCTCGGCGAATTCCCGTAACTCTCCGGTACTCCGATAAATACCCGAATCACTAGGAACCTTTCCGATGTCCGAATATAGTCGTCCAATATATTGATCTTTACGTCTCGACCATTTCGAGACTCCTCGTCATGTCCCCGATCTCATCCGGGACTCCGAACTACCTTTGGTACATCAAAACACATAACTCATAATATAAATCGTCACCGAACGTTAAGCGTGCGTACCCTACGGGTTCGAGAACTATGTAGACATAACCGAGACACATCTCCGGTCAATAACCAATAGTGGAACCTGGATGCTCATATTGGCTCTCACATATTCTACGAAGATCTTTATTGGTCAAACCGCATAACAGCATACGTTGTTCCCTTTCTCATCGGTATGTTACTTGCTGAAGATTCGATAGTCGGTATCTCAATACCTAGTTCAATCTTGTTACCGAAGTCTCTTTCCTCGTTATGTAATGCATCATCCCGCAACTAACTCATTAGTCACATTGCTTGCAAGGCTTATAGTGATGTGCATTACCGAGAGGGCCCAGAGATACCTCTCCGACAATCGGAGTGACAAATCCTAATCTCGAAATATGCCAACTCAACAAGTACCTTCGGAGACACCTGTAGAGCACCTTTATAATCACCCAGTTACATTGTGACGTTTGGTAGCACACAAAGTGTTCCTCCGGTAAACGGGAGTTGCATAATCTCATAGTCATAGGAACATATATAAGTCATGAAGAAAGCAATAGCAACATACTAAACGATCAAGCGCTAAGCTAACAGAATGGGTCAAGTCAATCACATCATTCTCTAATGATGTGATCCCGTTAATCAAATGAAAACTCATGTCTATGGCTAGGAAACTTAACCATCTTTGATTCAACGAGCTAGTCAAGTAGAGGCATACTAGTGACACTATGTTTGTCTATGTATTCACACATGTATTATGTTTCCGGTTAATACAATTCTAGTATGAATAATAAACATTTATCATGAAATAAGGAAATAAATAGTACTTTATTATTGCCTCTAGGGCATATTTCCTTCACCAACGCCCACACACATCTTGACATTGTGCACTCAATAAGGGAGAGTGTCTCCACGAGTCATTGCTTCCACATATTTGGCAGCTATCCGTATGGCTCATCTTTCTAAGACGACGAACATCCTTGAATGGCAACACATGTTTTGCTAACCCCCATAAGAAAGTTCTAATCTTTCCTGATACTTGGATGTTCCATAATTATGTCCAACACTTTTCCTCGACCCAAGCATTTGAATCTCATCAAGCAAGCCCTCCTTTGGTTCATAGGATGGGAATATTGTAGGAATAGGAACTTCATAGGAAGTGAGATGACATGCATCTCAATTCCTATAAAGAAAAAGATGTCATTTGATGCATCGGATAGGAATTTTTCCGTTGAGTCTAGGCTAATGTTTATTCCCCTTTGAAATGTGAAGGATTGAACCCTATCCTACATAGGAATAGGAATCCATTCCTACAGACCAAAGGGCTCCATAGGAATTTTTCCTTTGAAAATCCTATCCTATGAAATTCCTACAAGATTCCTGCAAACCAAAGGAGGCCCAAATCTTCTCTCCTATTTCTTGTGTTAACTAGCATATGGTAGGCCAATCTAACTGATAAGTACCCCTTTCTTTCAAACTGCCATGCCCAAAAGTGTGTCATTGGTGTCGTGCTTAAAGGAACGCCTCTGATTGCTACCGCATCAGAAGGAAGACAATACTATTGTAGTTTATCCTCTCGCCACGACGCCGGCGTGTTGTCTATGGGATCACAAACATATATTGGGGGATCACTCGCCAAGCATGCAACATGCCTCATAGTAGTATCTCTTGGGCCAACCCAGTTCTGAGTCCAAATCCGTGTCGATGACCGGTTCCCAATTCTCTTTATGAGTCCCTGGGAGAGCACGCCCCTGCCTTGCAATATCGACCTCCAGACTTGGGAGGGATGGGACCCGAGACCAGCAGCCAAAATGTCTTACAATGGGTAGTATTTAGCCTTTAAGACCCTTCCACAAAATGATTGAGGCGTAGTCAACAACCGCCATGATAGTCGTGCAAGAATGGCTAGGTTAAAAAGCTTGAGGTCCCTAAACCCAAATCCCCACATTTTTTGGTTGAGTCATCGTTTTCTAAGAAACCCAATGTGGTTTTCGCTGGCCCTCCTTACTGCACCAAAAGAACCGACGGATTAGCTTATTGAGATGCTCACAAGGTCCTCGGGGTAGCTTGAAACAAGACATAGAATAAACCGGAATCGCCTACCCCACCTATTTAATTAAAATTTCTTTGCCGATAAGAGTCCAATAGGGTTGACACTTCCATCGCCCATATACCATCGGTCTTGAATAACAACAGGCTACGTCAACAAATAACAAGTGGTTAACTTGTGTCCGCTTCCACAATCGAATGCAACATCTCCTGCCAGGATGCTCCTTCTCCCGGAAGGTGTGGCACGAGATCCTAGGCTGGATCAGATCAACTGCCGATCTATCGAATGTGGACCCTAACTTCTACTCCTGGTGGGCCCACTCATACGACCGTGCACCCGGGCCGGCGCGAAAAGGATTGGCTTCCACCATCATCCTCGCCGCCTGGTGGCTTTGGAAGCACCAGAACGCGTGCATCTTCGATGGCGAGCGACCTTCGCTCTCCCACCTCACAACATAATTAGAGACGAAGCGCGCCTTTGGGCTAGGGCCGGCGTCACTGGGATCCATAAGATCATTCGTGAGGGGTAGTTTACTTACCCGCAGGGGCCGAGCAACCCCCTATCTGTCTTCTTCTAACTCACGTTCATGCCTTCTTGTGTACATGGCTTAGTTAGTTGATGTAATTCCGTGCTGTATCTCTCTTTATCAATAAAAAGATACGCGAACTTTGTCTATTCATGAAAAAAAAAGTAGATTATTTTATTTTTGAGGATTACAATCGAATGTCGTAGATCAGCCTGAAACGTACCACGAGGCCCAGGCCCAGCCTAGTCACGAGGCTCTCCCTCTGTCACCTCGCGCCGCATCCTGAAACGTCGCTCTCTTCCCTCACCAAAAAATAAAAAAGAAAGAAAAGAGAAAAAAAGGAAACGTCGCTCTCCCCTTCCTCCCATCGCCTCCAGGTCTCCAGTGCTCCATCCGCCATCGCCTCCAGTGCTCCCGCCGCCATCGCCGGCGCACGGCACTGACCGGAAAACACGCTCTCAGCTAGGCGCCAGCACCGCCGCCGCTTCCAGGTTCGGAGCGCGCTTGACCGGCAGCAGGCCTCCATTGCCCCGGCCAGGTCGCAGGTTAGTAAAAAACCTAAGTCCGTCTACAGTTCGGCGGGCACCACTTCTGCTATGTTGTTGATATTCTGCTTTAGTTAACACTAGAATGAAGCAAATTGATATTCTTGCCTGCAGACGCTCCTTCAATCAGAACCCTGGGATGTCTAGTTTGGTCAAAACTGACATGTCAAATTTGTGTGAACTCTTGTTGTTGTCGATTACAAGCTAGCTAGTGTAAAATTCTGCTTTCCTGTATGGTTTCCTACTCTAATTTCTTGTACCGCACTGTATGATGCGCACCGGTTCTACTCTCTCAAATAAGAAAAAAAAAGGACAAATCAGGGAGGAACCTCCTCGGTTCCAGTTTGTATAGGAACGGGACCACCTTTTCCACCAACGTCCAAAGTTACGTAGGTTTAGAAACAAAATATACGTTCACCTTTTGTTACCTGATGTCTACAGTGGAAATGTTTCTCGAGCAACAGGTGTGATGAAGTTTGCCTTAGTGAAGAAAAACAAAAAAAATCCAGTAAAATCTTGAGGGGAAGGGAAACATGGTTATTTGGTCATGGTCAACCATGTCGCCTCTTGTTATAATGGGAAATAAAAACATTACAATGTCACCAGAGAAATTAGTTCATTCAGACGTTTACAATGGAAAATGTGTTAAATCCAAAAATGCTAGTTGCAAACTTGCAATGAAGATTTCACCCAAATTTTCTAAACTGTCTCTTTGCTACAATTTTATGTAGGTGTAGCTCCAAGAACATGTGTTCTGTGGCGTGTATTGATGGCCAATAGCGAGTACGAGTATGTGAAGAGGGAATTCGAGTTCGACCATCACCTCCCGGCCTCCAACTGGATCATTGTCTGCTTAGATGGCTGTCATTTCCACCGGTACTGTTCATCTCTTCCTTCAATAAGAAAAAAAAGTGGTTAAGCAACTGCATAGATCATTTCACCATGTCAAGTTCTTAATCTTGTCCATGTACCAATGTCTTTTGCTTGATTGTTTGAAGTATAAGCATGTGGGAAACATGCAATGAAGGTTACTATATGCATATCTGGGAATTACTGTTGCTTCAGATTATAAATAGCTTATCTTTGTTGTTCCAGTCTCCACTAATTTCACTCCTCTTTTTGTTAGATTCTCGAAGATACACGCCTTTGAGAAACCAAATGATGAGAGCGCTTTAAGATTGATGAATGCTTGTGCTAGTTCTATCCTCGAGGAATTTCCTGACATAGTGTTTTCTTATGGTGTTAGAGCATCTCTAGCAGACCCCTTAAAAGAGCCAAAACTGTAAAATAACTGCTTTTTACGGGATTGAGCGGAAAAACCGACCCGGCCAGACCACTCAAAATCGGCCGACCCGCATATTTTTTTGAGGGAAACCTTAAAATAAGCCTCCAATCCTGCAGTTGTTCAGGATTCAGGGCAAATTTTTCTGTTCACCTTAAAAAAAGACAGTTGGCGGGAGGGAAGTTTCAGGTCCAACCGCCAGAATAGTTTTCATTTTGATCAAGATCTATCATGTCAGTCTCGATTCCGGCCAAATTTCCAGCGGACAGGCCTGATCTGGAGCGATTCTAGTTGATTTCGGTGGGCCGGCGCTAGCTCCGTGCGTGCTCCTTGGGAGGGACGGTGACATGCCGCTGCTGCTGCGGCTGTTCATAGACGGGAGGTACGTTGGCGTCGCCGACGAGGTGGTTGCGCTGCACGAGCAGTCGCGGCTCTGGTCGGTGCTCCGCCGAGCAGCCAGGCGCGTGCGAGGCGGCCTGCGAGGTGTGCGGCGACACCTGGTTCGTCGTGTGCGGAGGTGGACTGCACGGTGTGCGGCGGCAAGGATTCAGGGAGATGCGGGTGAAAGGAAGAAGGAGAAGACCACGGGGAATATTTGGTATTACGGTATTTTTTTTTGGGATCCGTTCCAATGTAGCCTGCACGGTACCACAAAACAGGTTTAAGGTTCCCCTTATAATGCTTTTACGGTACCGCGATATAAGGGATCTACTAGAGATGCTCTTAGTGATGAGTACAGGTATAACCCGTATAACATCTTCTCATGAAAGTTAGATTGTAAAATGGATGCAAATTTTATATTAAAAATTTGTATGCAAATACTTTTATGAATGGAGATACTTTTGAATTGCACGGGCTTTGTTCTCAGATAATAATGTTAGGTTCTCATATTTCTGTTTGCTTTGCAGTTTTGTTTTCAGAGAGGGAACAGAATTCTGTCAAAGACTTCTCTACCAATAATTGCAGCAAAATTCTCTCTTTGTGTGTTTCTTACATCACACCTGTGTATGTGATGAAGTTGAAAGATTTCTTTCCAAATAAAGAGTTGAGAGAGGCTCCATATTTTGATGGGCGAGTTGTATGCTATCCAAATATGAAGACCATTCGTGATTATTTGGCATGGAGGCAACTGGACTGTAAGCTTCTTTAACTACAGTCGACAGTTTCCTAGTATAAGTGATAAGATTCTTGTATTTTGCAATTGTGCATGTTGATCTCCTCTACAATAACATCTTGTCGTGTATGTTATTCCCCCAAAGTTGTAGAAACGTCAGCAATATTAAATAAACACAAGTATGGTGTATGTATCATCATTCAATAGATTTGTATGTCCGGTTGCTCCGTTGCTTAGTTTGTTTTAGTTTATTGGGTAAGTAATGAACATATTTAATTTGAGACGTGTGTTTCAGGTCATAGAAATAATCATTAAAATACATGCTTCTGGACATTAGTGATATCTGAAAAAACTGAAAAAGAGGCACAACAAGCATTGAAGGTAATCTAAGTTTTATAGAGTTTGAGTTGTCTTTTGTATCATTTGTATAAATTCTTTTTTGTGAACCATCTATTCTAGGGAACATTTTCTAAGGATAAAAACGAGTTGCTTTGACAACAGTTCCAAATCATCCATGATGATGAATCGACTATGTTCCGAAAAGGATCCAGTGTTTATCGAGATAACGTAATGGTGTCAACCATACAAAAGGAAATCATCATTAAATGTTCCTACTCATTCTCAGTGACATAATTTCCATGTTTCTGTCACAAGATATCGCTTGCATGATTTATGCAAATGACCATCATAGTTTCTAATCATAACTTGGTGCAGAGATCAATCTAGCATTTCTGAATTCGCATCTGATATCCAGATAGTTAAATGTGAAAAGTCCCTCTATACTTTAGTTTTGAGGGATAATCGGAACTCCGTATTTGGCATTTCACGCCATTTCCTTGTCTGATATTGGTCGAATGCTATAATTCTTCTAATCAGCTGTGCAGATTACGTAATGTATTTCTATTGTGGGTCTGATTGTTGAATAATGTTATTTTGTGGGACATGTTTTGCTCAACTCTTACTTAAGAACAGTTAACCCTGTATGGTGCTCTTTCGAATACTGATGGAAGTGTTGTTGTACATACCATTGCAGGTAGAAACAACACTGAAAATTGACGATTATGGGAATCTTATAAAAAGAACCCGGTTGGCAATTACAGTGTCAATTTTTGATATCATAGGACATGAGTTTCGAGGAAAACATCAAAACATTCTTCGAGAAGGTTAGTTGAATCATTATAGTTTTTGCAATGCTTCCAGTCCAGCTCCAGTCAACTTTTGATACATACAACCAGTACTGTACTGTATACAACATCGGTCTAACTGTGTGTTTGGGAGAAGAAAAATATAGATACGAATATATTATAGAAGTACGAATACATCCATAGGCTTCCATGTTGTAATTGAACTGTTGTTCATATCAGCGCCTGCCAAATTGATCAGTGAGGACCCCTAGTTTCCTATTTATGGAATGTATATGCTCCAATGCCATTTACAGTTTCTTGTCGACAGTAGTACAATATGTAACATCTGAATTTATCTGTTCATCTACACCAGTATGTATGGTAGGACTAGGGTTCCTACCGGCTCTACTCCGTAGGTTATACGGGCAGAACAGCGAGGGTTGGGGCCGAGGGCGGCGGCTCCGGCGTGTTGGCGCCGTCGCGAGGGAGAAGAAGGGCGGCGGCGGCTAGGGCAAGGTGCGGCTAGGGTTTCCGGCTCCTCTGGAGCCGGGCAATATGATAGAACTATCTTTATTGCTTGATCTCAAACGATGTCTTACAACTAGTATTTATAACTTTAGCCTAAGATAACTTGCTAAAATAACTTGCCTAAGATAACTTGTGGGTCAAGCCCCTAAGGCCTTGTACAATGGGAGATGCTTAGAGGAGGTGCTTAGATAAATAAACCAGACTTTTCTTAAGCACCGGTGCTTATTTATACAGGGTAGACGCTTAACTAAGCGTCTCTCCTGTAGAAGTAGGCACCGGTGCTTCAGAAAATCTCGGTTTATTTTTCTAAGCACCCCTCTAAGCATCTCCCATTGTACAAGGCCTAATACTAATGCCCGGTGGGCCTCTTTCGGGTATAGACCAAACCGGTCATAACATCTCTCCCCGCCTGCGCAAACAGCTCGTCCTCGAGCTGAAAGTCTGGATGGTGTTGGCGGAATTCCTCACGCTGCTCCCAAGTAGCCTCCTCCTCCGGAAGGCCCGCCCACTGAACGAGGATGAACCAGGCGCCACGACGGAGCTGCGCCTGCAACACCTTTGCCGGCTCTGGAAGAATGCGACCATCGGCGATGGGAGGAAGCGCCGGAGGAGCCGCCGGTGGCTCGCCACGGAAAGGCTTGAGTAGCCCCACATGGAAGACGTCGTGGATGCGAGCGCGGGCTAGAAGCTGAAGACGATAGGCCACCTTCCCAATGCGCTCCAAGATAGGGAAGGGCCCGGCGTAGTGAGGGCCGAGCTTGCGCTTCGCGCGTGGGTCGAGTGACTGCGTAGAGTGGTGGAGAAGACGCAGCCACACCCAATCACCCACCGCGAACTCCGCCTCGCGATGATGATCGTCGTAGTAGTGCTTGGCCAGCTGCTGGGCCTGAAGGAGACGCTGACGAACCTCAGCAAGCATCTCGTCACGAGTGCGGATGAGGTCACCCGCAACCTCCGTCCGAGCTGTCTCCGGATCCACCGGAAGTATAGGCGGGGGTGGTCGACCATAGACCACCTCAAACGGCGTAGCGCGCAGGGGGCGGAGTGATAAGAGGTGTTGTAGCAGTACTCCGCCCAAGAGAGCCAGTCCACCCAAGCGCGAGGCCGATCACCTGTCACACAATGCAAATACATGGCAATGACCTTGTTAACCACCTCGGACTGACCGTCTGTCTGAGGATGGAATGCCCTACTCAGGCGGAGCTGGACACCCGCCATCCTGAAGAGGTCGCGCCAGACGTGGCCCGTGAACAATGGGTCCCGATCACTGACGATCGAAGCAGGGAACCCGTGTAGACGGACGATGCCGTCGAAGAAGGCCCGGGCCACTGACGCTGCCGTGTATGGATGGCCGAGCGCGATGAAGTGGGCGTACTTGGAGAAGTGGTCAACCACCGTGAGGATGACCGACTTGCCGGCCACCTTGGGAAGACCCTCAATGAAGTCCATGGATATATCCGCCCAGACCTGAGACGGCACCTCCAAGGGTTGGAGTAACCTGGCCGGCCTCAGGGTCTCTGTCTTGTTTCGTTGGCATGTCTGATAAGACCGAACCCAGCCGCGGACCAGGGCGCGATCGCCAGGGATGTAGAAGTCGGCGCGAAGACGATGGAGGGTTTTCTGCATACCCTCATGACCCGCCGAGTGGGCGAGCTATAACACCTGGTGACGGAGATCATCCTGCGCCGGAACAAAGACCCGGCGCCCATGTAGGAGCAGTCCGTCAGAGAAGCGCCAAGGCTCCTCCAGGTCACCGGCCGTGAGCTGCTGCTGAAGACGGACGGCGTCGTCGGCCGCCGCAGTGGCGCGGCGAATGTCGGCGAAGAGGCCGAACGTCGGCCCGGAGCGGATGCACAGGGCCGCCCCGGCGGACTCGTCGGCGGAGGAAGCGAGGTCGGAGTCACGACGGGACAGCGCGTCGGCCACGGTGTTAAGGCGGCCCGGCCGATACTCGACGGAGAAGTTGAAGCCGAAGAGCTTGCTGATCCACTGGTGCTGCGGCACGGTCGACAGTCGTTGGTCCAGCAAGAACTTCAGGCTGTAGTGGTCGGTGCGAATGTGGAAGGACCGTCCCCACAAGTACGTCCGCCAATGACGAACGGCCTATACAAGGCCAATGAGCTCCCGCTCGTATGCCGCCAGCTTAAGATGACGCGGAGCGAAAGGCCGGCTGAAGAAGGCGAGGGGCCCATCGCCCTGATGAAGCACGACGCCGAACCCTGCGCCCGAGGCGTCACAGTCCACCACGAACGGGCGGTCGAAGTCGGGCATCTGGAGGACGGGGCCTGTCGTGAGGGCCCCCTTGAGGGCCTCGAACGCCGTCGTCGCCTCGTCGTCCCAGGCGAAAGCGTCGCGGCGAAGCAACCGCGTGAGGGGCGCCGCGATGAGCCCGAACTCCCGGATAAATTTTCGGTAGTAGCCGGCGAGGCTGAGGAACCCGCGGAGAGCCCGCGGCGAATGAGGCGTCGGCCATGCGGAGACGGCAGCCACCTTGTCGGCGTCCATAGCCACCCCGTCGGCCGAGATGAAGTGGCCCAAGTAGGCCACCGAATGCGTCCCGAACGAGCACTTCGAGCGCTTAAGGTGGAGGTGGTGCGCTCGAAGCTCGTTGAAGACGATGGCGACGTGCTGGAGGTGCTCGGCCCAAGACGCACTGTAGATCAGAATATCATCAAAGAAAACGAGCACAAACCGGCGTAAGTAGGGCCCGAGGACGTCGTTTATCAGAGCCTGGAAGGTCGCCGGGGCGTTGGTGAGGCCAAAGGGCTTCACCAAGAACTCGAAGTGGCCGTGACGAGTCCGAAACGCCGTCTTGGCGATGTCATCCGGGTGCATGCGCACCTGGTGGTACCCCGACCGGAGGTCGAGTTTGGTGAAGAAGCGCGCCCCGTGGAGCTCATCGAGGAGCTCGTCGACCACCGGAATAGGGAACTTGTCCTTAAGTGTGACCGCATTAAGGGCATGGTAGTCGATGCCATGGTTTTCGAGTCGCGACTCATGCGAGTCGCTCTGGGGCAGCGACTCGGAAGAAATCGAGCCTGCGTTGTGACTAGTCGCGACTCAGAGTCGCGAGTCGACACTAAGCTGAGTCGACCATATTTTTGTGACTCATAGACTAGTCGTCGACTAGTCGTGACTAGTCGAGCGACTCAAAATCCATGGTCGATGCAGAAACGCCATGTGCCGTCTGACTTCCGGACGAGAAGCACCGGCGCGGTAAATGGCGAAGTGGAGAGACGGATGATGCCTGCGGCAAGCATGAGCGCACACTGTCGCTGCAACTCATCCTTCTGCAACTGTGGGTAGCGGTAAGGCCGTACCGCCACCGGCGTGGAGCCTGGCAGAAGATGTATACGGTGATCGTACGTGCGGGCGGGCGGCAGCCCCTGTGGCTCGGTGAAGATGTCAGCGTGCTGCTGGAGGAGGCTCTCCAATAGTGGGTGCTCGGCCGTGGCGGTGGTCGCGGCCAGCTGGAGTGGAGTGGTTGGGGCGACACCCCCAATGCCGTCCCACCGAATGCGGCGGCCCAACCGCCAGAAGGTCATCGTCAGCGCGTCGAAATCCCAGAGAATAGGACCAAGAGTGCGCAAGAAGTCGACGCCGAGGATGAAGTCGAAGCAGCCCAAGTCGATGCCGGCGCAGGTGATGGTGAAGTGCTCGTCGCCGATAGTGATGGGCACGTCGCGGGCGAGCCCGTGGCAGCGGAGACGGTCGCCATTAGCGACTGTGACTTGCAACTGCTCACCGCCGGTTAGCTGTAATGCAAGGCGCCGCATGGTGGTCTCTGGCAGGAAGTTATGCGTGGACCCTGTATCCACTAGGGCCACCAGGCGCTCGCCTTGGATCATGACCGGTAAGAGCATCGTCCGTTCATCACGGATGCCGGCCAGCGCGTGTAGGGACACCACGAGGACGGTGGCCGGGGCGGGCGCGGGTGCCGCTGCGGGCTCCGCAAGGGCTGGAGCGCCGAGGCCATCCTCCAGTGTCTCCTCAGTCTCGTCTGTCGTCTCCAAGTAGAAGAGGCGGGGACAGACATGGCCCGGTGCATAGGGCGCATCACAGTTCAAGCACAAGCCCAGGCGCCGGCGTTCCAGCTGTTCCGCCTGAGTGAGGCGCCTGAATGGCCGCGTCGGTGCCGGGGTGGGTGCCGGGGCGGCTGTGGACGACGCCGGTGCTGCCGGAGACGGCCGGGGAGGCTGTCGGCCCCCACGTGGCGCGGATGGACGCGTTAAGGCCTGGGCGCGCTGCTCGAACGCCCGGGCATAGTACATGGCCGTCTGAAGGTCTTGGGGCCCCTTCATCTCGACGTCCACGCGGATGTGGCCGGGAAGGCCGCCGATGAAAAGCTCCGCCCGCTGTAAGGCCGTCACACCGGGCGCGTGGCACGCCAGGGCCTGGAAGCGGTCGGCAAAGTCCTGCACCGTGGAGGTGAACGGCAGGCGGCCCAACTCGGCCAAGCGGCTCCCGCGGACCGGTGGCCCGAAACGAAGAAGGCACAGCTCTTGGAAACGATCCCACGGGGGCATGCCGCCCTCGTCCTGCTCGAGGGCGTAGTACCATGTCTGGGCGGCCCCGCGGAGATGGTAGGAAGCCAGCCAAGTGCGCTCCGACGCGGGTGTGCGCTGTCCGCGGAAGAACTGGTCACACTGGTTGAGCCAGTTAAGCGGGTCGTCGGAGCCGTCGTACGTGGCGAAGTCGATCTTGGCGAACCGGGGCGGCTGCTGGTGTGGCGCGCCCTGGCCCACTGCCTCGGCAGTGCGTAGGGCGGATGATGGTGCGCGGTCCATGGTGGAAGGCCCGACGTAGTTCCCGGTGGCGCCCGACGCCTCGGGCTGCAACGGGAAACCGGACGGCGGACGGGCCTCCGGGTAGGCCGATGGCGGCCTGTGAAGCCAGTCGGGGAGTGGCGATGGTGATGACGGAAAGCGAATCTCCTGGATCGGAAGCCCGCTCGGCGACGACCGGCCCAGGTTAGGGCTGGGATGGGGCGGTGGAGGACCCTGCTCCGTGGCCGCTAGAAGGGATGGCGCGGCGGGAGACGGCGCGGTCCAGGTGGGCCACTGCGGCCCTGTGGTGGCGGCGAGTGGCGCGGTTGCCGTCGCGAGCTGCGGCGGCCACTGTGGCCAAGGCGGCGGTGCGGCCGCCGGGGCGGGGAGCGCCAGGTAGCCGCCGATGATGGCCCCCGGTACCGAGTACCACGGAAACTCCTGCTGACCCGCAGCCATGGTGGGATGGAGTGGTGGAGGTGGCCCGTATGGACTTGCCAGGTAGAGGCGGATGCCGTGAACCGCGGCTACGAGGTCGTTGAGGACGCCGGCCATTGCCTCTGGTGTGAACTGCTGCGGCTGCGGGGGGGGGGGGGGGGGTGACGGCGGCGGCGTAGGTTGGACGGGGGCTGGTGGCCGCCCGTGGCCCGGCGCGGTGCCGGGTGCCGGGAGGGTCGGCGCCGAGAGCGACGCCGTGGCGCCTGCCGAGAGCGAGGCCGTGACGCCTGGCGCGGAAGCGGCGGCGGTGGAGGAGTTGGCGTCAGCGGCGGTGGTGGCGGCGGTGGCGGAATTGGAGGTGGCGAAGACATGGTCGAAACCCGGGTACCTGATACCAAATTGGTAGGACTAGGGTTCCTACCGGCTCTACTCCGTAGGTTATACGGGCAGAACAGCGAGGGTTGGGGGCGAGGGCGGCGGCTCCGGCGTGTTGGCGCCGTCGCGAGGGAGAAGAAGGGCGGTGGCGGCTAGGGCAAGGTGCGGCTAGGGTTTCCGGCTTCTCTGGAGCCGGGCAATATGATAGAACTATCTTTATTGCTTGATCTCAAAGGATGTCTTACAACTAGTATTTATAACTTTAGCCTAAGATAACTTGCCTAAAATAACTTGCCTAAGATAACTTGTGGGTCAAGCCCCTAATACTAATGCCCGGTGGGCCTCTTTCGGGTATAGACCAAACCGGTCATAACAATGTATGCATTAAATTTAGTTCTTGTTTAGTGTTTTACTGTGATGAATACTTATCAATGCCCTTGTCACTTCATTTTCATTTTCTAATAGTATCCTGATGCAAGGGCTTATCTATAATACCTAAATAGCTCATCCCCACTATCTTATTTCTCTTGACATGCAGCCTATCCACCTCATATGTGCCACATCAGCATTATCATCTTTAATTTTTCCAAAGCATTGCTTTTCTGATGAGAAATACCACTTCATTTCTTAACCACACGCTGCTATGTTTTTTTTCTGCCAAAGGCCCACAAGCCCGACCGCACCGCTTCCTTATGCACTTCGGTTTCCTTCCCGATTGATTTCCACATCAAAGCGCGAGTCCATCCGCTTCCTTCTCCACTTCCGTTTCTTCCCCACATGATAAATCTTTCTCCAATCCTCGCGTGTGCGGCAGCTGGATGGTAATCTCCGCGTGAGGGCGCTCTTCCAGATATGAGCACCAGTCCACTCCTCCCGCTATGACTCCCCTTCGATGCCTCTCAGGGCGATGGGATGTGGGCCGAGCCATGGTTCCCTTGCCGCCAATCTAGAACGTTGACCAGCGCAGCCGAATCATTCTAAGCGCACGCCATCGCTCTTCTCCAGGCTCTCCTGGCGCTGGCGGCCTCCCGGTTGCGGCCCCGATCTGGACGAGTAGTTCGGGTTCCAGCTGGAGGAGCTGTCAACATCAAGGTCCGCGAGCCCAACCCGAAGAAATGCCTAAGCATCTCTTCTCCTTGCTCTCTCTCGATTTGTTTTCAGTAGCAGCCGGTATATATCCATGCCTCAAACAGAGATTGGGTTCTTTGACTTCGAGCTAGATATCCGTGCCACAAGTCATCGACCCAGTTTCGGGATTAAACAATTTGTCCAGTTCTATGTGGTTCGGCTGTGATTGCCCCTTTGATGATTTGTCTGCACTATTGTTCGTGTTCAAAGTTACTATAGTTTTGGTTTTATTTTATTTACATGCATGGTGATTCTATTGTTCAGGTTTGGACATTTTTTTATATATGCAACTCCTTTTTGTTTTAGCTCTTCTGCTTTCAGGTATGTATATGTTTTGCCTCCTGTCTTCTCCACAGCTGCCTCTCTCCCTCTTCACCTTCTCCAGCCTCATATAAATCCCACTGCTCTCCTCTAAAAGGAAACAGATGTGTTTAATTCTCCCAGGTAACCGCTGCAGTACATTTCCCCTTTTATCATTGGAGCTGCTCATGAGTCATGACCCTGCTCGATGGTCGCTGGATTTTGCCCTTGGATATTCGGCCACATCCATCGCGTGTTGGTGCCCTGAATGTTGACCGGGAAATACTTGCGTCCTCACGCCACAACCCCTGTCCGTACATGCTACCCCAGCAGCCTCCTCATCGTACGTACAGCCCATCAAATTGTTTGCAAAACGATGCTGAATTGGAACTATATGTATGGCCTCTTTTTCTGCGGTTTGTTCTTGCAATCATGAGCCAGAGGTTGGAAACATCCTAGGTTGGGTCACGTTTGCGCCGTCGACGCCACCTGCAACCTATTTCAACCCCCTCTGTACAAGGTTCTCCCTGATTCCTCCATTCCAATCTCCCTGCACCATGTTGTTCGTTAGATTACTACCATGCATTTGACCTGTTGATCGTTTTCGCCCTGCTTTCCTTCAGTATATTTAGAGAATCAATGTTCGTATCATGAATCACGTCTTTGTGTTGATATTTTTTCCCTAGCTCATCACTAGGTAGTCATGGATTCTTATTTTGCTCTTTTTTGTTTTGACTGGGTGTATATAGTATAAACAGACATGCATACACACTGGGTTCAGACTTCTGTGTAAACTGAAACAGGGAATTAATCGTTGTGCCATGTTCCAAACTAAAAATAGAGAAAAGTGGACAAATGATTGGTTAGCAAATATACATAGCCGCAGGCAAATATATTCTAGGTTGCTGACTGCACAATCTGAACTATATAACTCTGAAAATATATTAGACTCTTTCTCTTGGGAGTTTAGAGCTGTTGTAGCGTTGCTATATAAATAGATGTCCAGCTCACTTGATTGTGTAATATAGATGTGTAGGTGAGACATCAAACTGAACCATAATATCAGGTTTAGAGATGCACATGGCCAATGATCTCAAACGTGTGTGTGATGTTTCAGCATATATGCAGTTCTGGTCACTGACTGACAAATTCGTAGAAATACAAAATCAGTACGTACATTCAGAAAAAACGTGTTATTAGTTTTATCATTGTGGCATATCTGCAGTTCTGGTCATTGACTAACAAACTGTATAGGCCACTGTATACAAAACTACAAATATATTATGATGTGGGGCTACATGTATAGACATCATCTGCACTTTTTTTGCAAGCTTCCACTTTGATTCATGTGCTCACCTCTTTATCTTACATTAGTGTAGATTGCCATCTCTGCAGAATGTGAAGTTAGTTGTGTAGTTTCTTACTTAAATTTGGTTCATGACCTTTCACACAAAATTCATGAAAAAAATCCCGCAGCAACGCGCGGGGCATCAGCTAGTTACTGTTGTAGCTAGTTCGAACAACAAACCATAAGAAAATGAGCTGACTCCCTATACTATTCACAGGTCACAACAGGATCCAGTACAAGACATGCTTTTGGATGCTAGTGAAGTCCAGAAAGGGCGAAAACGAAGCTTACGATATGCTGAAGGTCTTCTTTCATCATCTACGTAATCTAAATATTTGTTTGCATTATCCTATTCAATTCTTCTGTTATCTACAGTCCCTAACTTTCTACCGTTCTCTGAAGGTCAAAGGACAAGAACGAGTTGCTCTTTCAGCCGTTTGAAATGAACTACAACAACGAACCGGCCATGTACTGAAAGGGCTCATGTGCTTACCGTGAAAAAGGTATGTTTACCATCATCCAGGAACTATTTTCAACAACAATGCTGTTTGCGCTGCAGTTTCATATTAAGCATTCCAAAATAAAATGTAGCGATGCTGAAGAAACAAGATTTACTTTGCCTAATAAAAGATTAAAGTTTTTTTTCCAACCCTGTGTGTATTACAATGATGGGCTGTGCGGGGCGGCTTATGGCTGTGCGGGGCGAGTAGGTGGCGGCTCAGGGCATGGTAATGCAGTGTCGGCGGTTGGCGGTGGCCCGCGGTGCATCTTCTCCTTCCGCAGCGTCCGGGAAGACGAGGGGATCCGGCAGTCTGCTGGGTACCCTGCTTAGCACCCCAGGCACAGCCCGCGTGCGTCGCTGCTGGAGGTAGTCACCCCCCGGCGTCGCTGCTGGAGCTAGTCACCCCCCGGCGTTGCTTCCTGGCATCTTTGCGTGGGCGCTGTGTCCGGTCCTTGGTCCCGTGCACCCACCTCGCCCGGAGTGGAGGGAGTCCTGCGGGTACCAGATGTGCGTAGCAGCAGCCTTGTGTTCGCCACCAATTGCGTGCACCAGCTCATCCCCACCCACGCCTGCTTCGTGTCTCTCCCGCGTCGAGATGTTATCCGTTCCATAACCTCCAGATGCCTCTGAAAATATGGCATTCTATCGGTTCCTCGTCGACGCGCTGGTCTCGTGGTCCTCGAAGCGCCAGCCCACGGCGTCCCGCTCCAGCGTGGAGGCAGAGTACCGTAGCGTGGCCAACACCGGGCCGAGTGTGTCTGGCTTCGACAACTCCTCGGCAAGCTCTGCTGCGCGGTCACCACTGCAACGCTGCCATGCTGGTCTACTGCGACAACATCTCTGCCGTGTACCTATCCAGCAATCTCGTTCACCACCACGGCACCAAGCATGTCGAGCTGGACATCCACTTGTATAAATCTAACCTTGATCAATGCAATCGGTGTGTTCCCCCTGTATAAGTCTAACCTTAATGGCTTCTGCACAGAGCGGATGACTGCAGGTGGACGATGCTGCGAGTGGGCGGTGGCGCACGTCGACATGAGGCCAGAGTTTTGGAGAACGCATCGTCGTGGTCGTGGCTTTGTTAGCAGGTCGCAGGAACAGGTGATGACTAAGTAGGAGTAGTTCTCATCATTGTCTCAAAGAAAACGTGACGGTTTATTACGGCTGGATAATACAGCAAGGTCCGGCGTTCGATCTCTGGACCGTGTATTATACTCCCTCCGTTCTGAATTAATTGTCTTGGATTTGTCTAGATACGGATGTATCTAGACTCATTTTAGTGCTAGATACATCCGTATCTAGACAAATCCAAGACAAGTAATTCGGAACAGAGGGAGTATTAGCGAACATCATTTATTTATTTTTTCGATCGTTGAAACCTCTGGTGGGCCGGATACTGTGTCAGCGCGCGTGCGTGCCGAGTCAGCCCATGCGGACGAGCGCACAGGTTGTATGCTCTAAAAATTGTCCCACCTCGCCTGCTGTGGGACGCTGTGCGCAGCTTATATAGTGCCTTCCTCCAATCGCATTACCTCCACGGGGACAACCAGCCGAGAAAGAGGCCTTAGAGCCCACGAAAAAAGGAAAGAGGCTTCAGAGCCCACAAGAGGCTTCATAGCCCATGAGAAAAAAAAGGGCTCTTTATAGAGCCCACAAAAGAAAAAAGAGCCAGAGCCGAAAAATGGACCGAGGCCAGAGCCAACCAATAAAAATAGAGGCTTCATAGCATGAGAAAAAGGAAAAGAGGCCTTTATTAGAGCCCATGAGAAAAAAGAAGAAAAGAGGCTCTTTATAGAGCCCACAAAAGAAAAAGAGCCAGAGCCGAAAAATGGACCGAGGCCAGAGCCCACGAAAAAAGGAAAGAGGCTTCAGAGCCCACAAGAGGCTTCATAGCCTAGCCCATGAGAAAAAAGAAAAGAGGCCAAAGGGCTCTTTATATTGCCCACAAAAGAAAAAAGAGCCAGAGCCGAAAAATGGACCGAGGCCAGAGCCAACCAATAAAAATAGAGGCTTCATAGCATGAGAAAAAGGAAAAGAGGCCTTTTAGCCCATGAGAAAAAAGAAGAAAAGAGGCTCTTTATAGAGCCCACAAAAGAAAAAGAGCCAGAGCCGAGGCACATGGCTTTTTTAATTTCTTTTTTTAACTCCTATTTTTTCTGACATATGTACGAGAAACAATTTATTTATTTATGATGGTCACTTTTATCCTCCAACCAAGAGTACGAAAATGCCCATAATATGAATATGTATACTTTTTAACTCCTACTAACTTTTTCCTGATATATATACCATGAGAAACAATTTATTTATTTATGGCGGTCATTTTTATCCTCCAATCAGGAGTGTGATAATGCCCAAACCAATTTATTAGAGCCCACGAGAAAAAAAGAAAAGAGGCTCTTTATAGAGCCCACAAAAGAAAAAGAGCCAGAGCCGAAAAATGGACCGAGGCCAGAGCCAACCAATAAAAAAAGAGGCAAAGTACCTGTGTTGTCTGTGCTAGACATTAGCACATGGCTTTTTTTAATTGCCTTTTTTAACTCCTATTTTTTTCCTGATATATGTACAAAAAATAATTTATTTATTTATGACGGTCACTTTAATCCTCCAACCAAGAGTATGAAAATGCCCACAATATGAACATGTATACTTTTTTAACTCCTACTGTTTTTTTCCTGATATATATACCATGAGAAACATTTTATTTATTTATGGCGGTCATTTTTATCCTCCAACCAGGAGTGTGAAAATGCCCAAAATATGAACATGTATTTTTTATCTTTGTCGCAACCTTTTTCTTAACTCCTACTGTTTTTTTCTAGTATATATACGAGAAACAATTTATTTATTTATTTATGGCGGTCACTTTTATCCTCCAACAAAGAGTATGAAAATGCCCAAAATAGGAAGGGAAACGTTTTACGCCGGGGCACCGGCCGAGTTTTCGGCCGGTCGCTCGCGACACGCGACCTGACGCGTGGGCCCACATCACTCCCTTTCCCCACCACACCTTATCCTCAGCCGCATCACACCGCTATATTTCCCCCAACTTATCCTGAGCCACACCAGCATCTATCTTCATCAAATCCCTCTCACCATGCAAGCCCTCTCAAGCTCGATTCCTCCCCCTCTCTCTCCTTTCATTCCTCCTGCAGCCATGAGAGCACTAGTTTGTTGCTGCTCTGTCGTGCATCACCCCCCACCCCACGCCCGCCCCACGCCCGGCCCACCGCGTGCTTGGCTGGAACCAGCCAGTCTAGTGCCTGGCAGCGTCAATTCTTGTTGATAAAGCTTCGACCTCCGGCTGGATTTTTGCTGGAACCACTGGTTGGGGATGTTACAAGTAGGGGGGATTTTTGCAGCAACTATATTCTTTTTTTGCTGGAACCAATCCTAATTTTTGCTACCATCTTGTTTTGATTTTGCTGGAAGCAGTTTAAAAATTGCTACCACGGTCTTTCTGTTTTGCTGGAACCGGTAATTTTTCTGCTTCAACCTAATACTGGAGATTTTTGTTGGTAAAGCTTCAACCTCCGGCTGGATTTTTGCTGGAACCGCTTTGATTTTTGTTGGATCCGGCATTTTTGATTTTGCTGCATATGCTAGGATTTGGGGCGGCGACGGACAACGGTTGCTATGTGTTTTGTTGCATAAGTTTTTTTCTGCTAGAACCAGCAATCAATTTTGTTACAACCAGCTGCAGCGGAGCTGGAACCAGCGACATTTATTTTGTTTGTGACCTTTGGTGAGGGCACATTTTTGCTAGAACCGTGATATATTTTTGCTGGGACGGTTTTTGGTTTTTGCTACTACTAGCGAAACCCCTTTTTCGTTGTCGAAGCTCTTTTTGATGAACACGGTGGTGGAAGCCGGTTTTGGTGGCGAGCTGAGACGGCGACGGCGGGGGCTGCTGCAACCACGACGTCCACATGTTGGAACCAGTCGATGAAGAGCTACAAACGGCAGAAACTGAATTTTCGCGGGCAACCGTGCTGCAATCCCGACGGCCGCACGACGAGAGGCGTCAGGCCGACAGAGCGACGACACATGCGGTGGTGCTGTAACGGGAAGACAAGGCGAGGCAGTGGCGCACGCGGCGGTGCTGCAACCGGAAGACGAGGCGAGGCGGTTGGCGCGGGCGGAGGCGGCATTCTCATCCTCTCCCTATTTTCCCGTGCGGGAGGTTGACGAAGGAGGGGAAGGGGGATTGATCTGACTTTTTTTTAGAGCAAGGGGATTGATCTGACGGGTATGCATGTACAGATCGAATGGCCCTAGGCAGACCGGCCGAAAGTTTCGGCCGGGACGCCGGCGCCTATCACTCGCCAAATAGGAACATGTAGCTTTCTTATCTGTCACAGTGTTTTTTTTCTAACTCCTACTATTTTTTTCCTGATAAATATACAACCATCACTTTTATCCTCCAACCAAGAGTAGGAAAATGCACAAAATAGGAACATGTAGCACTGTGAGCTAAAATATAACAAACCGATACAGAACAAACCTTTCCAATGCCCAATAATCTTCAATGCTCAAGTCCCGACAAGTAAAATGCATTTTTTTACGTCAACTGCATTCTTTAGGGGGTGAAGGTAAAATTCATTTGATGTTCAGAGAGACAACAATAACTAATGACATTAACATTAGCACATGGCTTTTAAAAGATTTTATCTCGTAAACAAATTACTTATGGGGATCACTTTTATCCTCCAACCAAGAGTATGCAAATTCCCAAAATAGAGCACGCTGAGCTAAAATATAACAGACCCGATACAGAACAAACCATTTCACTGCCCAATAATCTTCTGCTCAAGTTTTGATAAGTAAAATGATTTTTTCGGGGGCGAAGGTAAAATGCATTTGATGTTCAGAAAAGACAACAATAACTAATGAACGATATGGGAACAAATAGTATGAAGATGCACAAACTAGGACATGTAGCACCGTAAGCTAAACTATCACTGACCCGGTATGGGACACCTTTTTGCTGCCCAATAATTTGTCCTTATCCACAATATCTCCGGCGCTCAAGTTTTGATATGTAAAATGCATTTTATTGGCAAGGGGGTAAAGGTAAAATGCATTTGATGTTGGGAAACACAACAATAATTAATGATATATTTAAGAAAAATCTGATCTCAATAATCATAAGCATGAAACAATCTCTTTAAGCTTTCTCACTGAGAGATAAATCTCTCGATAAAAAAGATAGGTAGACATTGGGCTTTGGAACATCTCCACGCTTTTCTCCGCGTTGTCCATATCGCCCATAGTGTGATCGCCATCTTGACAAATTCACCGCGATAGAGATTCTAACTTCAAGAAAGCCAGTTTTTAGCATTAGTTTCACGGGTCTCCACCACATGCTTGATAAGTTCTTCATCGCCCAACTGTTGGGGAACGTAGTAATTTCAAAAAAATTCTTACGCACACGTAAGATCATGGTGATGCATAGCAACGAGAGGGGAGAGTGTCGTCCACGTACCCTCGTAGACCAAAAGCGGAAGCATTAGTACAACACGGTTGATGTAGTCGTACGTCTTCACGATCCGACCGATCCAAGTACCGAACGTACGACACCTCCGAGTTCAGCACACGTTCAGCTCGATGACGTTCCGCGAACTCCGATCCAGCAGAGCTTCACGGGAGAGTTTCGTCAGCACGGCGGCGTGATGACGGTGATGATGTTGCTACCGACGCAGGGCTTCGCCTAAGCACCGCTACGATATGACCGAGGTGGAATATGGTAGAGGGGGCACCGCACACGGCTGGGAGAGATCAACAGATCAACTTGTCTGTCCATGGGGTGCCCCCTCTCCCGTATATAAAGGAGTGGAGGAGGGGGAGGGCCGGCCCTCAACTATGGGGCGCCCTGGGGAGTCCTACTCCCACCGGGAGTAGGATTCCCCCCCCCCCTTCCATGTAGTAGGAGTAGGAGAGAAGGAAAGGGAAAAGAGAAGAGAAGGAAGGAGGGGCGCAGCCCCTCCCCCTAGTCCAATTCGAACTAGGCCTTGGGGGGGGGGGGCGCAGCCTCCCCTCTCTCTTTCCCCTAAAGCCCAATAAGGCCCATATACTCCCCGGCGAATTCCCATAACTCTCCGGTACTCCGATAAATACCCGAATCACTCGGAACCTTTCCGATGTCCGAATATAGTCGTCCAATATATCGATCTTTACGTCTCGACCATTTCGAGACTCCTCGTCAAGACCCCAATCGCATCCGGGACTCCGAACTATCTTCGGTACATCAAAACACATAACTCATAATATAAATCATCACCGAACGTTAAGCGTGCGGACCTTGCGGGTTCTAGAACTATGTAGACATGACCGAGACAAATCTCCGGTCAATAACCAATAGCAGAACCCGGATGCTCATATTGGCTCCCACATATTCTATGAAGATCTTTATCGGTTGAACCGCATAACAGCATACGTTGTTCCCTTTGTCATCGATATGTTACTTGCCCGAGATTCGATAGTCGGTATCTCAATACCTAGTTCAATCTCATTACCGGTAAGTCTCTTTACTCATTATGTAATGCATCATCCCGCAACTAACTCATTAGTCACATTGCTTACAAGGCTTATAGGGATGTGCATTACCGAGAGGGCCCAGAGATACCTCTTCAACAATCAGAGTGACAAATCCTAATCTCGAAATACGCCAACTCAACAAGTACCTTCGGAGACACCTGTAGAACACCTTTATAATCACCCAGTTATGTTGTGACGTTTGGTAGCACACAAAGTGTTCCCCCGGAAACGGGAGTTGCATAATCTCATAGTCGTAGGAACATATATAAGTCATGAAGAAAGCAATAGCAACATACTAAACGGTCAAGTGCTAAGCTAACAGAATGGGTCAAGTCAATCACATCATTCTCTAATGATGTGATCCCGTTAATAAAATGATAACTCATGTCTATGGCTAGGAAACTTAACCATCTTTGATTCAACGAGCTAGTGAAGTAGAGGCATACTAGTGACACTATGTTTGTCTATGTATTCATACATGTATTATGTTTTCGGTTAATACAATTCTAGCATGAATAATAAATATTTATCATGAAATAAGGAAATAAATAATATTTTATTATTGCCTCTAGGGCATATTGCCTTCAGTCTCCCACTTGCACTAGAGTCAATAATCTAGTTCACATCGCCATGTGATTCAACACCAATAGTTCACATCACCATGTGATTAATACCCATAGTTCACATCACCATGTGACCAACACTCAAAGGGTTTACTAGAGTCAATAATCTAGTTCACATCGCTATGTGATTAACACCCAAAGAGTACTAAGGTATGATCATGTTTTGCTCGTGAGAGAAGTTTAGTCAACGGGTCTGTCACATTCAGATCCGTAAGTATTTTGCAAATTTCTATGTCTATAATGCTCTGCACGGAGCTACTCTAGCTAATTGCTCCCACTTTCAATATGTATCCAGATTGAGACTTAGAGTCATCTGGATCAGTGTCAAAAAATTGCATTGACATAACTCTTTATGACGAGCTCTTTTATCACTTTCATAATCGAGAAATATTTCCTTAGTCCTCACTAAGGATAATCTTGACCGATGTCCAGTGATCTACTCCTAGATCAAAATTGTACTCCCTTGCCAAACTCAGAGCAAGGTATACAATAGGTCTGGTACACAACATAGCATACTTTATAGAACCTATGACTGAGGCATATGGAATGACTTTTCATTCTCTTTCGATTTTCTGCCCAGGTCGGGTTTTGAGTCTTACTCAACTTCACACCTTGTAACACAGGCAAGAACTCCTTCTTTGACTGTTCCATTTTGAACTACTTCAAAATCTTATCAAGGTATGTACTTATTGAAAAATCTTATCAAGCGTCTTGATCTATCTCTATAGATCCTGATGCTCAATGTGTAAGCAGCTTCACCGAGGTCTTTCTTTGAGAAACTCTTATTCAAGTATCCTTTTATGCTATCCAGAATTTCTATATCATTTCCAATCAACAATATGTCATCTACATATAGTTTTAGAAATGCTACAGAGCTCCCACTCACTTTCTTGTAAATACAGGCTTCTCCAAAAGTCTGTATAAAACCATATGCTTTGATCAACTCATCAAAGCATATATTCCAACTCCAAGATGCTTACACCAGTCCATAGATGGATCGCTGGAGCTTGCACATTTTGTTAGCATCTTTAAGATCGACAAAATCTTCTAGTTGCATCATATACAACTCTTTTTTAAGAAATCCATTAAGGAATGTAGTTTTGTCATCCATTTGCCAGATTTCATAAAATATGGCAACTTACTAACATGATTCGGACAGACTTAAGCATCGATACGAGTGAGAAGATCTCATCGTAGTCAACACCTTGAACTTTGTCAAAAAACCTTTTTCGACAAGTCTAGCTTTGTAGATAGTAACACTACTATCAGTGTCCGTCTTCCTCTTTGAAAATCCATTTATTTCTATGGCTTGCCGATCATGGGGCAAGTCCACCAAAGTCCACACTTTGTTCTCATACATGGATCCCATCTCAGATTTCATGGCCTCAAGCCATTTTGCGGAATCTAGGCTCATCATTGCTTCCTTATAGTTCGTAGGTTCGCCATGGTCAAGTAACATGACCTCCAGAATAGGATTACCGTACCACTTTGGTGCGGATCTTACTCTGGTTGACCTACGAGGTTCGGTAGTAACTTGATCTGAAGTTTCATGATCATCATCATTATCTTCCTCACTAATTGGTGTAGGAATCACTAGAACTGATTTATGTGATTAACTACTTTCCAATTCGGGAGAAGGTACAATTACCTTATCAAGCTCTATTTTCCTCCCACTCACTTCTTTCAAGATTAACTACTTTCCAATTCGGGATCCATTTTTTAGCAATGAATATCTGGCCTTTCAGATCTGTGATAGAAGGTGTACCCAACAGTTTCCTTTGGGTACTCTATGAAGATGCACTTCTCCGATTTGGGTTCGAGCTTATCAGGTTGAAACTTTTTCACATAAGCATCGCAACCCCAAACTTTAAGAAACGACAACTTTGGTTTCTTGCCAAACCACAGTTAATAAGGCGTCGTCTCAATGGATTTTGATGGTGCCATATTTAAAGTGAATGCAGTTGTCTCTAATGCATAATCCCAAAACGATAGTGGTAAATCGGTAAGATACATCATAGATCGCACCATATCCAATAAAGTACGGTTATGACGTTCGAAGACACCATTATGCTGTGGTGTTCCATGTGGCGTGAGCTATGAAACTATTCCACATTGTTTTGAATGAAGACCAAACTCGTAACTCAAATATTCTCCTCTACGATCAGATTGTAGAAACTTTATTTTCTTGTTATGATGATTCTCCACTTCACTTCTGAACTCCTTTGATCTTTTCAAATGTTTTCATACTTGTGCTTCATTAAGTAGATATACTCATATCTGCTCAAATCATTTGTGAAGATCAGAAAATAATGATACTCGCCACGAGCATCAACACTCATTGGACCGCATACATCGGTATGTATTATTTCCAACAAGTGAGTAGCTCGTTCCATTGTTCCGGAGAACGGAGCTTTAGTCATCTTGCCCAAAAGGCACGGTTCGCAAGCATCAAATGATTCATAACCAAGTGATTCCGAAAATCCATCTTTATGGAGTTTCTTCATGCGCTTTACACTGATATGATCCAAACGGCAGTGCCACAAATAAGTTGCACTATCATAATTAACTTTGCATCTTTTGGCATCAATATTATGAATATGTGTATCACTACGATCGAGATCCAACAAACTGTTTTCATTGGGTGTATGACCATTGAAAGTTTTATTCATGTAAACAGAACAACAATTATTCTCTGATTTTTAAATGAATAACCGTATTGCAATAAACATGATCAAATCATATTCATGCTCAACGCAAATGCCAAATAACATTTATTTAGGTTTAACACTAATCCCGAAAGTATAGGGAGAGTGTGCGATGATGATCATATCAATCTTGGAACTACTTCCAACACTCATCGTCACTTCACCCTCAACTAGTCTATGTTTATTTTGTAACTCCTGTTTCGAGTTACTAATCTTAGCAATCGAACAAGTATCAAATACCCAGGGGCTACTATAAACACTAGTAAGGTACACATCAATAACCTGTATATCCAATATACCCTTGTTCACTTTGCCATCCTTCTTATCCACCAAATATTCAGGGTATTTCCGCTTCCAGTGACCATTTCCTTTGTAGTAGAAGCACTCAGTTTCAGGCTTTGGTCCAACTTTTCGCTTCCTCGCGGGAGTGACAACTTGCTTGTCATTCTACTTGAAGTTCCCTTTCTTTCCCTTTGCCCTTTTCTTGAAACTAGTGGTCTTGTCAATCATCAACACTTGATGCTCTTTCTTGATTTCTACCTTCATCGATTTCAACATCACGAAGAGCTCGGGAATCGTTTTCGTCATCCCTTGCATACTATAGTTCATCACGAAGTTCTAGCAACTTGGTGATGGTGAATAGAGAACTCTGTCAATCACTTTCTTATCTGGAAGATTAACTCCCACTTGATTCAAGCGATTGTAGTACCTAGACAATCTGAGCACATGCTCACTGCTTGAGCTATTCTCCTCCATCTTTTAGCTATAGAACTTGTTAGAGACTTTATATTTCTCAACTCGGGTATTTGCTTGAAATATTAACTTCAACTCTTGGAACATCTCATATGGTCCATGACGTTCAAAACGTCTTTGAAGTCCCGATTCTAAGCCGTTAAGCATGGTGCACTAAACCATTACGTAGTATCATATTGAGCTAGCCAAATGTTCATAACGTCTGCATCTGCTCCTGCAATAGGTCTGTCAGCTAGCGGTGCATCAAGGACATAATTATTCTGTGCAGCAATGAGGATACACCTCAGATCACGGACCTAGTCCGCATCATTGCTACTATTATCTTCCAACTTAGTTTTCTCTAGGAACATATCAAAAATAATCATAAACGGGGAGCAAAATTGCGAGCTATTGATCTACAACATTATTTGCAAAATACTATCAGGACTAAGTTCATGATAAATTAAAGTTCAATTAATCATATTACTTAAGAACTCCCACTTAGATAGACATCCCTCTAATCATCTAAGTGATCACATGATCCAAATCAACTAAATCATGTCTGATCATCACGTGAGATGGAGTAGTTTTCAATGGTGAACATCACTATGTTGATCATATCTACTATATGATTCACGCTCGACCTTTCGGTCTCTAGTGTTCCGAGGCCACATCTGCATATGCTAGGCTCGTCAAGTTTAACCCGAGTATTCTGCATGTGCAAAACTGTCTTACACCCGTTGTATTTGAACGTAGAGCTTATCACACCCGATCATCACGTGGTGTCTCAGCACGAAGAACTGTCGCAACGGTGCATACTCAGGGAGAACACTTATACCTTGAAATTTTTAGTAAGGGATCATCTTATAAAGCTACCGCCGAACTAAGCAAAATAAGATGTATAAAAGATAAACATCATATGCAACCAAAATATGTGACATGATATGGCCATGATCATCTTGCGCCTTTGATCTCCATCTCCAAAGTACTGTCATGATCTCTATCGTCACCGGCATGACACCATGATCTCCATCATCTTGATCTCTATCAACGTGTCGTCACATGGTTGTCTCGCCAACTATTGCTCTTGCAACTATTGCTATCGCATAGTGATAAAGTAAAGCAATTATTTGGCGCTTGCATGTTATGCAATAAAGAGACAACCATAAGGCTACTGCCAGTTGCCGATAACTCGGTTACAAAACATGATCATCTCATACAACAGCTTATATCTCATCACGTCTTGACCATATCACATCACAACAAGACCTGCAAAAACAAGTTAGACGTCCTCTACTTTGTTGTTGCAAGTTTTACGTGACTGCTATGGACTGAGAAAGAACCGTTCTTACCTAAGCATCAAAACCACAACGATATTTCGTCAGGTTAGTGCTATTTTAACCTTCGCAAGGACCGGGCGTAGCCACACTCGGTTCAACTAAAGTTGGAGAAACTGACACCCGCCAGCCACCTGTGTGCAAAGCACGTCGGTAGAACTAGTCTCGCGTAAGCGTACGCGTAATGTCGGTCCGGGCCACTTCATCCAACAATATCGCCGAACCAAAGTATGACATGCTGGTAAGCAGTATGACTTGTATCGCCCATAACTCACTTGTGTTCTACTCGTGCGTATAACATCTACGCATAAACCTGGCTCGGATGCGACTGTTGGGGAACATAGTAATTTCAAAAAAATTCCTACGCACACGCAAGATCATGGTGATGCATAGCAACGAGAGGGAGAGTGTCGTCCATGTACCCTCGTAGACCGAAAGCGGAAGCGTTAGCACAACACGGTTGATGTAGTCGTACGTCTTCACGATCCGACCGATCCAAGTACCGAACATACGACACCTCCGAGTTTAGCACACGTTCAGCTCGATGACGTCCCGTGAACTCCGATCCAGCAGAGCTTCACGGGAGAGTTTCGTCAGCACGACGGCGTGATGACGGTGATGATATTGCTACCGACGCAGGGTTTCGCCTAAGCACCGCTACAATATGATCAAGGTGGAATATGGTAGAGGGGGGCACCGCACACGGCTGGGAGAGATCAACAGATCAACTTGTGTGTCCATGGGGTGCCCCCTCCCCCGTATATAAAGGAGTGGAGGAGGGGGAGGGCCGGCCCTCAACTATGGGGCGCCCTGGGGAGTCCTACTCCCACCGGGAGTAGGATTCCCCCCTTCCATGTAGTAGGAGTAGGAGAGAAGGAAAGGGAAAAGAAAAGAGAAGGAAGGAGGGGGTGCAGCCCCTCCCCCTAGTCCAATTAGGACTAGGCCCGGGGGGGGGGGGCAGCCTCCCCTCTCTCTTTCCCCTAAAGCCCAATAAGGCCCATATACTCCCCGGCGAATTCCCGTAACTCTCTGGTACTCCGATAAATACCCGAATCACTAGGAACCTTTCCGATGTCCGAATATAGTCGTCCAATATATTGATCTTTACGTCTCGACCATTTGGAGACTCCTCGTCATGTCCCTGATCTCATCCCGGACTCCAAACTACCTTCGGTACATCAAAACACATAACTCATAATATAAATCGTCACCGAACATTAAGCGTGCAGACCCTACGGGTTCGAGAACGATGTAGACATGACCGAGACACATCTCCGGTCAATAACCAATAGTGGAACCTAGATGCTCATATTGGCTCTCACATATTCTACGAAGATCTTTATCGGTCAAACCGCATAACAGCATACGTTGTTCCCTTTCTCATCGGTATGTTACTTGCCCGAGATTCGATAGTCGGTATCTCAATACCTAGTTCAATCTTGTACCCAAGTCTCTTTCCTCGTTATGTAATGCATCATCCGGCAACTAACTCATTAGTAACATTGCTTGCAAGGCTTATAATGATGTGCATTACCGAGAGGGCCCGGAGATACCTCTCCGACAATCAGAGTGACAAATCCTAATCTCGAAATACACCAACTCAACAAGTACCTTCGGAGACACCTGTAGAGCACCTTTATAATCACCCAGTTACGTTGTGACGTTTGGTAGCACACAAAGTGTTCCTCCGGTAAACGGGAGTTGCATAATCTCATAGTCATAGGAACATATATAAGTCATGAAGACAACAATAGCAACATACTAAACGATCAAGCGCTAAGCTAACAGAATGGGTCAAGTCAATCACATCATTCTCTAATGATGTGATCCCGTTAATCAAATGACAACTCATGTCTATGGCTAGGAAACTTAACCATCTTTGATTCAACGAGCTAGTCAAGTAGAGGCATACTAGTGACACTATGTTTGTCTATGTATTCACACATGTATTATGTTTCCGGTTAATACAATTCTAGCATGAATAATAAACATTTATCATGAAATAAGGAAATAAATAGTACTTTATTATTGCCTCTAGGGCATATTTCCTTCACCAACGCCCACACACATCTTGACATTGTGCACTCAATAAGGGAGAGTGTCTCCACGAGTCATTGCTTCCACATATTTGGCAGCTATGCGTATGGCTCATCTTTCTAAGACGACGAACATCCTTGAATGGCAACACATGTTTTGCTAACCTCCATAAGAAAGTTCTAATCTTTCTTTATACTTGGATGTTCCATAATTATGTCCAACACTTTTCCTCGACCCAAGCATTTGAATCTCATCAAGCAAGCCCTCCTTTGGTTCATAGGATGGGAATATTGTAGGAATAGGAACTTCATAGGAAGTGAGATGACATGCATCTCAATTCCTATAAAGAAAAAGATGCCATTTGATGCATCGGATAGGAATTTTTCCGTTGAGTCTAGGCTAATGTTTATTCCCCTTTGAAATGTGAAGGATTGAACCCTATCCTACATAGGAATAGGAATCCATTCCTACAAACCAAAGGGCTCCATAGGAATTTTTCCTTTAAAAATCCTATCCTATGAAATTCCTACAAGATTCCTACAAACCAAAGGAGGCCCAAATCTTCTCTCCTATTTCTTGTGTTAACTAGCATATGGTAGGCCAATCTAACTGATAAATACCCCTTTCTTTCAAAACTGCCATGCCCAAAAGTCTGCCATTGGTGTCGTGCTTAAAGGAACGCCTCTAATTGCTACTGCATCAGAAGGAAGACAATACTATTGTAGTTTATCCTCTCACCACGACGCCGGCGTGTTGTCTATGGGATCACAAACATATATTGGGGGATCACTCGCCAAGCATGCAACATGCCTCATAGTAGTATCTCTTGGGCCAACCCAATTTTGAGTCCAAATCTGTGTCGATGACCAGTTCCCAATTCTCTTTATGAGTCCCTGGGAGAGCACGCCCCTGCCTTGCAATATCGACCTCCAGACTTGGGAGGGATGGGACCCGAGACCATCAGCCAAAATGTCTTACAATGGGTAGTATTTAGCCTTTAAGATCCTTCCACAAAATGATTCAGGTGTAGTCAACAACCGCCATGATAGTCGTGCAAGAATGGCTAGGTTAAAAAGCTTGAGGTCCCTAAACCCAAATCCCCACATTTTTTGGTTGAGTCATCGTTTTCCAAGAAACCCAATGTGGTTTTCGCTGGCCCTCCTTACTGCCCCAAAAGAACCGACGGATTAGGTTATTGAGATGCTCACAAGGTCCTCGGGGTAGCTTGAAACAAGACATAGAATAGACCAGAATCGCCTACCCCACCTATTTAATTAAAATTTATTTGCCGATAAGAGTCCAATAGGGTTGACACTTCCATCGCCCATATACCATCGGTCTTGAATAACAACAGGCTACGTCAACAAATAACAAGTGGTTAACTTGTGTCCGCTTCCACAATCGAATGCAACATCTCCTGCCAGGATGCTCCTTCTCCCGGAAGGTGTGGCACGAGATCCTAGGCTGGATCAGATCAACTGCCGATCTATCGAATGTGGACCCTAACTTCTACTCCTGGTGGGCCCACTCATACGACCGTGAACCCGGGCTGGCGCGAAAAGGATTGGCTTCCACCATCATCCTCGCCGCCTGGTGGCTTTGGAAGCACCAGAACGCCTGCATCTTCGATGGCGAGTGACCTTCGCTCTCCCACCTCACAACATAATTAGAGACGAAGCGCGCCTTTGGGCTAGGGCCGGCGTCACTGGGATCCATAAGATCATCCCTGAGGGGTAGTTTACTTACCTGCATGGGCTGAGCAACCCCCTATCTGTCTTCTTCTAACTCACGTTCATGCCTTCTTGTGTACATGGCTTAGTTAGTTGATGTAATCCCGTGCTGTATCTCTCTTTATCAATAAAAAGATACGCAAACTTTGTCTATTCATGAAGAAAAAAATTGTAGATTTTTTTTGAGGTGGAACTAGGATTGATAAGCTCGAACCCAAAGCGGATAAAATGCATCTTCATAGGACACCCAAAACAGTTGGGTATATCTCCTGTCTCAGATCCGAAAGCAATAAGGGATTGTTTCGAGAATCAGGTCCTTTCTCGAGAAAAAGTTTCTCTCGAAAGAATTGAGTGGGAGGATGGTGGAAACTTGATGAGATTATTGAACCGTCTCTTCAACTAGTGTGTGGCAGGGCACAGGAAGTTGTTCCTGTGGCACCTACACCAATTGAAGTGGAAGCTTATGATAGTGATCATGAAGCTTCGGATCAAGTCACTACCGAACCTCGTAGGACGACAAGGACACGTACTACTTCGGAGTGGTAAGGTGATCCTGTCTTGAAGGTCATGTTGCTAGACAACAATGAACCTACGAGCTATGGAGAAGCGATGGTGGGCCCGAATTCCGACAAATGGTTAGAAGCCATGAAATCCGAGATAGTATCCATATATCAGAACAAAGCATGGACTTTGATGGACTTGCCCGATGATCGGCAATCCATTGAGATAAATGGATCCTTTAAGAAGAAGATGGATGTGGATGGTAATGTCACCATCCATGAAGCTCGACTTGTGGCGAAGTGTTTTTTCACAAGTTCAAGGAGTTGACTACGATGAGATTTTCTCATCCGTAGCGATGCTTAAAGTCCGTCGGATTCATGTTAGCATTAGCTGTATTTATGAAATCTGGCAGATGGATATCAAAACGAGTTTCCTTACCAGTTTTCGTGAGGAAAGATTGTAGGTAATACAATCAGAAAGTTTTTGTCGATCCTAAGGATGCTAAAAGGTATGCTAGCTCCAGCGATCCTTCTAAGGACTGGAGTGAGCATCTCGGAGTTGGAATGTATGCTTTGATGATGATCAAAGATTTTGGGTTTGTACGAAGTTTATGAGAAACTTGTATTTCCAAAGAAGTGAGTGGGAGCACTATAGAATTTCTGATGAGTATATGTTGATCAGAAATGATGTAGAATTTCTAGAAAGCATATAGGGTTATTTGAAAGGTGTTTTTCAATAGAAAACCTGGATTAAGCTACTTGAACATTGAGCATCGAGATCTATAAGGATAGATCAAAATGCTTAATAATACTTTCAAAATGAGAATATACCTTGACATGATCTTGAAGGTGTTCAAGATGGATCAGTCAAAGAAGAAGTTCTTGCCTGAGTTGTAAGGTACGAAGTTAAGACTTAAAGCTCGACCATGGCAGAATAGAGAGAAAGGACGAAGGTCGTCTCCTATGCTTAAGACATAGGCTCTACAGTATGCTATGCTGTGTACCGCACCTGAAGTGTGCCTTGCCATGAGTTAGTCAAGGGGTACAAGAGTGATCCAAGAATGGATCACAGACAGCGGTCAAAGTTATCCTTAGTAACTAGTGGACTAAGGAATTTTCTCGATTATGGAGGTGATAAAAGAGTTCGTCGTAAAGGGTTATGTTGATGCAAGCTTGACACCTATCCGGATAGCTCTGAGTAGAGAGACCGGATACATATAATGGAGCAATAATTTAGAATAGCTCCAAGTAGAACAGTTATTTGGAATAGCTCCAAATAGAGCGTGGTAGCTACATCTAGGAGATGACATAGAGATTTGTAAAGCACACACGGATCTGAAAGGTTCAGACCCGTTGACTAAAAAAACCTCTCTCACAAGCAACATGATCAAACATAAAACTCATTGAGTGTTAATCACATAGTGATGTGAACTAGACTACTGACTCTAGTAAACTCTTGGGTATTAGTCACATGGCGATGTGACCTGTGAGTGTTAATCACATGGCGATGTGAACTGGATTATTGACTCTAGTGCAAGTGGGAGACTGTTGGAAATATGCCCTAGAGGCAATAATAAATAAGTTATTATTATATTTCTTTGTTCATGATAATAGTCTTTTATTCATGCTATAACTGTATTATCCGGAAATCGTAATACACGTGTGAATACATAGACCACAATATGTCCCTAGTGAGCCTCTAGTTGACTAGCTCGTTGTGATCAACAGATAGTCATGGTTTCCTGGCTATGGACATTGGATGTCGTTGATAACGGGATCACATCATTAGGTGAATGATGTGATGGACAAGACCCAATCCTAAGCATAGCACAAAGATCGTGTAGTTCGTTTGCTAGAGCTTTGCCAATGTCAAGTATCTCTTCCTTTGACCATGAGATCGTGTAACTCCTGGATACCGTAGGAGTGCTTTGGGTGTATCAAACATCACAACGTAACTGGGTGACTATAAAGGTGCACTACAGGTATCTCCGAAAGTATCTATTGTTTTATGCGGATCGAGACTGGGATTTGTCACTCCGTGTAAACGGAGAGGTATCTCTGGGCCCACTCGGTAAGACATCATCATATGCGCAATGTGACCAAGGAGTTGATCACGGGATGATGTGTTACGGAACGAGTAAAGTGACTTGCCGGTAACGAGATTGAACAAGGTATCGGTATACCGACGATCGAATCTCGGGCAAGTAAAATACCGCTAGACAAAGGGAATTGTATACGGGATCGATTGAGTCCTTGACATCGTGGTTCATCCGATGAGATCATCGTGGAACATGTGGGAGCCAACATGGGTATCCAGATCCCGCTGTTGGTTATTGACCGGAGAACGTCTCGGTCATGTCTGCATGTCTCCCGAACCCGTAGGGTCTACACACTTAAGGTTCGATGACGCTAGGGTTATAAAGGAAGCTTGCATGTGGTTACCGAATGTTGTTCGGAGTCCCGGATGAGATCCCGGACGTCACGAGGAGTTCCGGAATGGTCCGGAGGTAAAGATTTATATATAGGAAGTCCTGTTTCGGCCATCGGGACAAGTTTCGGGGTCATCGGTATTGTACCGGGACCACCGGAAGGGTCCCGGGGGCCCACCGGGTGGGGCCACCTGCCCCGGGGGGCCACATGGGCTGTAGGGGTGCGCCTTGGCCTACATGGGCTAAGGGCACCAGCCCCAAGAGGCCCATGCGCCTGGGGAAACCCTAAAGGAAGAGTCCCAGCAGGGGAAGGCACCTCCTAGGTGCCTTGGGGGGGGGGGGGAGGACTCCTCCCCTGGCCGCCGCCCCCTTGGAGATTGGATCTCCTAGGGGCTGGCGCACCCCCCCTTGGGATCCCTATATATAGTGGGGTAGGAGGGCCTCCCAAACACACCTTATGCCTTTGGTGCAGCCCCTCCCTCTCTCCCAAGTTCCCCTCCTCTCCCATGGTGCTTGGCGAAGCCCTGCGGGATTGCCACGCTCCTCCACCACCACCACGCCGTTGTGCTACTGTTGGATGGAGTCTTCCTCAACCTCTCCCTCTCTCCTTGCTGGATCAAGGCATGGGAGACGTCACCGGGCTGTACGTGTGTTGAACGCGGAGGTGCCGTCCGTTCGGCACTAGGATCATCGGTGATCTGAATCACGACGAGTACGACTCCATCAACCCCGTTCACTTGAACGCTTCCGCTTAGCGATCTACAAGGGTATGTAGATGCACTCCCCTTTCTACTCGTTGCTGGTCTCTCCATAGATAGATCTTGGTGTTACGTAGGAAAATTTTGGAATTTCTGCTACGTTCCCCAACACCATGGTCCGCCTTCCATGATCTTCTTCCAATCTCCTAAGCAATGGCATTGAACCAGAAAAAGATTTGGTCCTTTGATGTTAAAAGTAACACCTTGGGCCGCCATCCACGCGTTGCTCATCTGAGACAGGAGAGCCGCATGGCTGAACGACTTTGTTGTATGGACCCGAAATAGAGCCAACCATCGTACATCTTTAACCAGATCCTCTACCTCCTCCGAGAAGTCAAGGTCTTGTTCCTCCTCTCCATGGAGCCGCATACCAGCAAATTGATCTTCCAACTCACGTTGCGGTCCCCAGTACTCGCCAAAAGCATCATCACCCTGATCCGATCTACCTCCTCCCTCCAAGACTCCTCCCGTCCCCCTCCTGTCCTCCATCCTCCCGCCTTTTACTACCCTCGCCGCCTCACCCCCGATCGCCTTGTCATCTCCTCCAGACCCCATCTCACCCCCCTGATCGCCATCGAACCCTAGCCCCGTCTCTTCCATCCCTCCCGCCTCCTTCAGCTTTAGATCGGCCATGCAGATTGCCCTGCACAACCTCAGGTGGTAGCCCTCGTTAGTCCGATCGAGACGAGCGGACGCCGACGAGGTTTGTCGTGGACTCTGGCTTGATCTCCAGAGGAGAAGGTGGAATCCTAGAAAACCCTAGGGATTATTTTATTTTTGAGGATTACAATCGAATGTCGTAGATCAGCCTGAAACGTACCACGAGGCCCAGGCCCAGCCTAGTCACGAGGCTCTCCCTCTGTCACCTCGCGCCGCATCCTGAAACGTCGCTCTCTTCCCTCATCAAAAAAAGGTGACGGTTCGTGGTCTGGTCTGGAGATTGCGGAGGCGATCGGGAGGCGATCGCGACCTAGTCTCTGGTGTTCTAGGGTTCCTCCATCTCGCCGCCCAGGATCGGCTTCTTTCCCCGTTAGCGAAGCGCGGTGCGTCTCCCTAGGGCCTAGGGTCGTACACCACTAGGAACCCTAGGTTGGAGGACGTGGGGAAAGAAGGAAGAGGGATTGAACAATGGACGGAGTCGCCGATATGTTGCGGGGTTTGAAGTTGTCGGAAGAGGAGAAGAAGGGAGTGAAGATCAGATGCGCAATGCAAGGTAAGGGGAAGGAGTGGTTGATACAGGCGGTAGGCAAGGTCATGTCGGAGAAGCTAGCCCACCCAGATGCCATCTGTTTTACCTTAGGCAAAGTCTGGTGCCCGATCAAGGGGATTGATTGCAAGGAGATAGGAGTGAATCAGTTCCCGTTCACGTTCTTCCAGGAATCGGGGAAGAGGAAGGCGCTCGAAGATGGGCCGTGGATGTTTGACAAAGAGTTGGTGGTGGTGGAGGAGTATGTGCCAATGAAGAGACCGGATGATTATCAGTTCAATAACATCCCAATATGGGTTAGGGTTTACAACCTTCCTCTTGGCATGATGAATGGCGATTCAGCAGAGGATATAGGAAGCCTCATTGGTGAGTTTGTTGAAGCTGACACAAGTGCAGATGGAAGCGCCTTTGGGAGATTTCTGAGGATCAAGATTCGGATGCGTATTGACAAACCGCTTATGCAGGGATTCACGCTGGAAGATGAGGAGGAAAAAGATAAAGGGAAGTGGGGGGTAGGAGATAGTAATGGAGAGGGAGAGGAGGAGGCTGACAGAGGATGGTGTAGGTTTGAGTATGAGTTCCTCCCGGATTTTTGTTATACTTGTGGTATCATAGGGCATGGTGACAAAGACTGTTCGATCAAGGTAGCGAAGGGGGAGAAACAACAGTATGGTAAATGGATCAAGGCTGATCTGGGCCATAGGAGGGTTGCTTCGGAAGGAGTGGGGTGGAGGAGTGGGGCTAGGAGTGGAGGAGGAGCCAGAAGCTATGGCTACAGCCGTTCTGGAGGGCGTTCGGGGAGTGGAAGCGACAGCCTGAGTTGGAGGAAGAACGATTTCAGGTCCAGTGAAGAAGGACGAAGGAAGAATGAGGTAGGGGAGGAGGTCAATAACTCAGTCAAACAGCTCATTGCTCCCATCAGGACTGGTGAACCGAGGAAGTTGGACCTGGGGGCGGGAAAAATACAGAGGCCTGAGGATGTGGTAGGCCAGAAGAGGGACATTGTTGATACTGTGGAAGCTGGTAACAAGGTTGAGATGCTGATTAATGCAATGGGGGAGAACAAACAAAACACTCCGTCCAGAGTGATCCAGAAGGGTTCAGGCATAGAAGCTAAGGGCCAGGACGGTCTGAGCAAGAGTCCGGGGGGGAAGCGTTTTAAGAAGAAGGGGAGGGATAAACCGAGGGTGGAGTGCAACAGGGAGTGGGAGGGGATAGTAGGGTCAAAGAGGGAGAGGGTGGATGCGGAGGGTATGGAGGAAGGAAGGAAGGAGAGGAGGATGGAGGAGGATACTGTGGTGGGTGAGACGGTTTTTAGTCAGGAGGAGGTGACTACTGGAACAAAAGCGGCCGGGCTGTCCACGCAGCCCCGCCGAGCACAATGAAAATCATCGGATGGAACTGCCGGGGTTTGGGCAATGGCCCGGCAGTTCGAAGCCTCCTCGAGATGGGGAGGGTGGAGGAGCCCGACGTTCTTTTTCTGGCTGAAACAAAGATGACAGTGGAGGAGTTGGAGAAGTTTAGGTGGATGTTAGGTATGGCACATATGTTAGCATGGAGCTCAGAGGGGAGGAGTAGGGGGGTGGCGCTCTTTTGGAGGTGTGAGGTGGATGTGAAGCTGAGATCATTTGGACGGAGACATATTGACGTGGATGTAACTGAGGGAGATGGCAGAATCTGGAGACTCACCGGGGTGTACGGCGAATCTGTTACTGAACGGAAGGGTGAAACTTGGCGGATGATGCGGCTTCTAGGACAACAACATTAGCAAGATCGACCATGGTTATGTTTGGGTGATTTTAATGAGATTTTGTCTCTTGATGAGAAGGTCGGAGGGGCCATCCGGCCGCAATGACTCATGGACAATTTCAGGCAAGCACTGGAATCCTGTGGGCTCTCTGATCTCGGCTATGAGGGTGATAAGTTTACCTGGAGAAACCATAGCCGAGAGGTAGATGCTTATATCTGTGAGAGGCTTGACAGAGCAGCAGCTAATGATCGTTGGTGTAATTGGTTCCCTGAGTTCACGGTACTTAATGGGCCTCCCCGTCACTCGGATCACAGACCGGTTATTGTGTGCACCCAAGGAGAAAATAGAAGGGGACCCGGGGGCGATCGAGGCTTTCGGTTTGAGGCATGGTGGCTTAAGGAGGATGGGTGTAGTGAACAAGTGCAGGCGGCCTGGGAGGAGGGATGCATGGAGGAACACGGGGGTGTCTCGACTGGCTTAAGGAATGTCGCAAGAAGAATGACGAAGTGGGGAAAGGAGGTGGTAGGAGAGTTGGAGGAGCGGCTGAAGCAGGCTCGTCGTGATCTTGAAACGACTATGCGAGCTCCTGTGAGTGAGGCGAAAGTTCGGGAGGAAGCTAAATTGCGTCGTCAAGTAGAAAAGTTGGAAGAGAGGAGGAATATCAAAGCAAGACAGAGATCTCATGTATCTTGGTTGAAGGATGGCAGAAGTACGCGCTACTTTATGGCTGTGGCATCCGCGAGGAGGAAAGCAAACAGGGTGAAGAAGTTGAGAAGGGAGGATGGTACGGAGGTGAAGGAGGGAGGGGATCTTAACGATTATGTTTGTTCTTATTTTCAGGATCTTTTTACCTCGTCCCAAGGGAGTAGAACGGCGGAATTAATCGAGAAAGTTCAACCCCGTGTAACTAGTGCTATGAGAGCTATTCTGGAGGCGGAGGTGACAAGGGAGGAGGTGAAAGCGGCTCTGGATCATATAGGAGACCTTAAGGCACCTGGACCGGATGGGATACCCTCTATTGTGTACAAGAAACACTGGCATTTCATGGGGGAGAAAGTGATTGAGGAAGTGCTTGCGGTCCTCAACGGTGGGGCCATGCCAGAGGGATGGAATGACATTGTCGTTGTCTTAATACCCAAAGTTAAGTCCCCGAGCAGAATCAAAGACCTGAGGCCAATCAGCTTGTGTAATGTGGTTTACAAATTGGTGTCTAAGGTCATCTCGAACCGACTCAAGTTGGTACTCCCAGAAATTATTTCGGACAACCAAAGTGCCTTTGTGCCAGGGAGGCTGATTACAGATAACGTTCTCATTGCATATGAGTTGTCACACTTCCTGATGAACAAGAGGACAGGAAAGGATGGGATTGTTGCTGTGAAGGCGGACATGAGTAAAGCCTATGACCGTGTCGAGTGGAATTTCTTGAGAGCCATGCCGGTAAAGCTGGGATTTGGATCGCGCTGGATCGGCCTAGTCATGAATTGTGTCAGTACTGTCAAATACCAGATCAGAATCAATGGTAGTTTAACGGCCCAGTTCTCCCCATCTCGAGGTTTTCGACAAGGTGACCCAATATCACCATATTTGTCCGTTATTTGCGCGGAAGGGCTTTCATCGCTGCTCCATGACGCCGAGGCTGCAGGAACAGTGAGCGGAGTGAAACTGTGTCGGACTTCACCGGTCGTCTCCCATTTACTGTTCGCCGATGATTCTATGCTGCTTCTCAAGGCCAAACATAACGAAGCCCAATCACTGAGAGATATCTTGGATCTCTATGAGAACTGCTCCGGACAGTGTATTAATTTGGAGAAATCGGCAGTTATGTTTAGCCCGAACACCGGAGGAGAGGCCAGAACTGCTGTGAAGGACGCCCTCCGGATTCAAAGTGAAAATTGGAATGATAGGTATTTGGGGCTGCCGGTGCATGTAGGTAAGTCCAGGAAGAAGGCATTCGCTTTCGTCAAAGGGGCCATGGCGGGCAGAGTGTATGGGTGGAAAGAGAAGTTAATAGCAAAACCAGGAAAGGAAGCCCTAGTCACCACAGTAGCACAGGCCATTCCAACTTTTGCTATGTCGTGCTTTTACCTCACTAAGTCCTTTTGCGAGGAGCTCAGCTCTCTTATTGGCAATTACTGGTGGAGCCAGCAAGACAAGGAGAACATCACCCACTGGATAAGTTGGAAGAAGCTCATCTTACCCAAGGCGCAGGGGGGTCTCGGATTCCGCGATATGCATGGATTCAATCTGGCCATGTTGTCGAGGCAGGTTTGGAGGCTCATTCAATCACCAGATTCCCTTTGTGCACGTATTCTGAAAGCCCGTTACTTCCCGACCGGGTCTCTTCTGGATGCAAGGCCTGTCGACGGCATTTCATACTCTTGGAGGAGCTTGCTGCATGGTCTTGACCTCTTTCGGGAGGGATATATATGGAGAATAGGTGATGGAACCGGGGTTAGAATATGGAGCGATCCGTGGTTACCGCGTCCAGGGTCTCGTAGTGTGATTACACCGCGTGGACAATGCCTACTGGAGTGGGTTAGCGATCTTATTGACCCGGTCACCGGCAATTGGGATGAGCAGCTCGTAAGGGACACTTTCTGGAGTGAGGATGCAAATCAGATCATGCAGATTCCGCTAAGGGAAGGTGTCCAAGACTTTATCGCCTGGCATTATGACACAAGGGGATTACATTCCGTTAAGAGTGCCTACAAGCTGCAGGCTCAGCTTGAGCGAATGAGAGAGAACAGAGATGTAGGTGGGAGTTCAACCAACCCAGGGAATTTGAATGAGATCCGGGACGATTCGTGGAAAAGGATTTGGAAGTTGCCGTGTCCTCGAAATATCCAGATGTTCACTTGGAGGTTGAAACACGAATCCCTAGCTCTTCGTACCAATGTGGCTCGCAGAGGGATCCCGATCACGGACACGAAATGTCTCTTCTGTGCGCGGGCGGCTGAGGACGGAGCACACCTGTTCATCAAGTGTAAATCGGTGAAGTGCGTGTGGCGGGAGCTATCACTCGAGGGAGAACGTGCACAGCTGGAGAGAATAGGGTCCGTGCATGCAATGCTCGAATTCTTGTGGGGGTTGGATGAGAAAAAGTGCCTCCATATACTCACCTTCTGGTGGTTGTGGTGGGCCAATCGTAACAAGCTGCGTAAGGGCCAGATGCCAATCACAGCGGAGTTGCTTGCGAGGCAAACGAGGGCCAATGTACTCGAGTACTGGGAAATCTTCCGACAGCCTGCGGTGAAGTCGCAGCCGGACAAGTGGCGGCCCCCAGTGAATGCAGAGTACAAAATCAACGTCGACGGATCGTTTGTGCCGGGAGAAATCCATGCTGGCTGGGGCGCGGCAGTGAGAACGAAGGATGGTCGGCTGGTGTGCGCCAGGGCTGGCAAGCAGGATCACGTCACGGATGCCTTTGCCGCGGAGATTTATGCCATGTCACATGCGGTCACCATGGCAGCGGATCTCGGCATCGTTCGGCTCGAACTGGAGACGGATTCCCAACTCTTAGCTGAGGCCTTGGACTTGCAAAGAGTGGATTCTTCTGCCTACGCATCTGTCATTGAGGACACGAAGTACCAGCTCAAGCTTTGGTTTGCTGAGGTTGTAATCACCGTGTGTAGACGCACGGCGAATTCTGTAGCTCACGATCTTGCCACAATTGGCCGTAGTTGTGATCCCAACCAGTATATGGAATGGGACTCGAATGTACCTGCCCATGTGGGCGCCTCTGTAATAGGTGATATGCCTAAACTCAGTTAAGTAATAAAGCTTTGCTTTGCTCAAAAAAAAAAGAAAGAAAAGAGAAAAAAAAGGAAACGTCGCTCTCCCCTTCCTCCCATCGCCTCCAGGTCTCCAGTGCTCCATCCGCCATCGCCTCCAGTGCTCCCGCCGCCATCGCCGGCGCACGGCACTGACCGGAAAACACGCTCTCAGCTAGGCGCCAGCACCGCCGCCGCTTCCAGGTTCGGAGCGCGCTTGACCGGCAGCAGGCCTCCATTGCCCCGGCCAGGTCGCAGGTTAGTAAAAAACCTAAGTCCGTCTACAGTTTGGCGGGCACCACTTCTGCTATGTTGTTGCTATTCTGCTTTAGTTAACACTAGAATGAAGCAAATTGATATTCTTGCCTGCAGACGCTCCTTCAATCAGAACCCTGGGATGTCTAGTTTGGTCAAAACTGACATGTCAAATTTGTGTGAACTCTTGTTGTTGTCGATTACAAGCTAGCTAGTGTAAAATTCTGCTTTCCTGTATGGTTTCCTACTCTAATTTCTTGTACCGCACTGTATGGTGCGCACCGGTTCTACTCTCTCAAATAAGAAAACGGAGCTGCTAAAAATCAGTCGACTGAGACTTCGTGAAGTCTCAGTCGACGCCTCAACCTTTGGATCGTTGTTGCTTTAAGATTCACGCAGCGCCGTGTCTTTGTCTCAGTTCGGCCCATTAAAGCGTGAGTCTGGCCTGTTTTCCTGTCTGTTTCGTTGTTTGGTCTGGGTTCCTTGTCGTGGTGGTGCGAAGATGACAGGGTTTGCCCGTGGACTGGGCTGGTATTTAGCCCTTTTTTGTTGTTTGCTTTTTATTCTTTTTCTTTCTTTTGTAAACTTTTACAATTGGAGAGAGAGAAGGGGAAGCTGTCACCATTACTGTATGTGACTTAGGGAGGGGAAGAGGTCCTGCCACATACACTCCTCTCTCAGTACTCTCTTTGTAGTATGGGTGTTTCTCCTTGTGTGCAAGTGGCCATCCTTTTTTACTTGAAAAAAAGTCTGCTTTTTTGTTGTTGCCTAATCAATGTGTTTATTCCACTTCTATTTTTATTTTTTTTCTTCATAATTTTATGTACCTTCTAACATATCATTTATCATTTGCTTCTTTATTATTGTTTTTGCTTTTAACTTTTTTATTTGTCCAGTTGCACTATCTTTTTCAATGTGCAACGTGAGTTAAGCAAATTTCCAGTAAGACATTTTTTATTTTTTTCATATTATGTGATGTGTTTTTTAGTATTTTAGCGTACCATTTGCACATTTCTAGTGACACGATTGCTGCAATTATTTTCTTCGTTGTTTTTTTTTTGTCGTTGTTTTTGGGCCGTTTTTAGGTCAGCAATTATTTTCACCAGTTTTCTACTTAATCATTAGCTATTGTATTAAATATGTATGTGTGGTGTGTATTATTCAGCATGTATGTATGGAGGAGTTCAAAAACACTGGGTAACTCAGCAACCTTTTTCCATTTTTCATTTTTTGGGCCTTGTGTTTCTTATTAGTTTTTGTCACGATACCACCCTCTTTTTATTAACTTTTGTTTGGTGTGTGTTAAAAAAAGTTGGTTGTGCCATGCAATGAAAGGGGTTATTTACATGACGGGAGAGGGAGGGGGAGGTAGTTGTATGTTCGATACTAGGCTTTTGCAACTGCAAGTGTCTCCCTAGATGGCAATTGCTTGCCTCCCTCCCGACTGCAACTGGCTTGGGTTTTTGTCGGAGGGCGAAGGAAGAGGGGAGGGCAGTTACATGTCCGACACTAGGCTTGCAATTGCAAGTGTCACACTTAACTGCATGCCTACACACCCTACTGCAGTCGACCTTTTTTGGTGGGCAACATGAGGGGATAGTTGCATGTCCAACACTAGGGTTGCAATTGCAAGTGTTGTCCTCGGCTGCACTTGCATGCCTACACACGCAACTACAACCGAAACTTTTTTTGGTCGGTGGGCGGCGAGAAAGGAGGGCGGGCAGTTGCATGCCCAACACTAGGCTTGCAATTGCAAGTGTTGTCCTCGGCTGCAATTGCATGCCTACACACTCGGTTGCAACTAATCTTTTGATTTGTCGATGGTCAGTGGGAGATGGGTGGGGGGGGGGGGGACAGGTGCATGTATGGCATTAAACATGCAGCTCCAAGTGTCGCCTTGTGAGCAATTGCATGTCAACACACCTGATTGCAACTAACGTTTTTGTTTTGTTGGTGGGCAAAGGGATAGGGGGAGCGCGGTTGCATGCCCGACACTAGGCTTGCAACTACAAGTGTCGTCCTTCACTACAACTGCACATCTCTCCTCCCTACTGTAATTGGCGTTGTGTTTTTGCCGGAGCCTGGCAGAAGAGTAGGGGGGCAGTTGCATGCCCGGAAGTAGGCTTGCAACTTCAGGTGTCTCCCTCCACTGCAATTTGCATGCCTCCCTCCCGATTGCAAATGGCCTTCTATTTTTTTGGAGGGCGATGGGAGAGGGGAGCGAAGTTGCAAGTCTGGCGATAGGCTTGCAACTGTAAGTGTCGCACTCGACTGTGACTGCATGCCTACACACCCAATTGCGACTAACCTTGTTGTTTTGTTGGTGGGCGACATGAGAGATGGTAGTTGCATGTCTGACACTAGGGTTGCAACTGCAAGTGTCGCCCTAGACTGCAATTGCATGCCTACATGCCCAACTGCAACCAACCTTTTTTTGGTCGGTGGGTGGCAAGAAAGGGGGAGGGTAGTTGCATGCCCAACACTAGGCTTGCAACTGCAAGTGTCACCCTCAACTGCAACTGCATGCCTACATACCCGATTGTAACTGATCTTTTGCTTTGTCGATGGTCGATGGTAGACGCGGGGGGAGGGGGTTGTAGGTCTGGCACTAGGCCTGCAACTACAAGTGTCGCCATGTCTACAATTGCATGTCGACACACCTGACTACATTGACATTTTCTTTTTGTTGGTGGATAGCAGGAGAGGGGAGCAGTTGCATGCCCAACACTAAGCTTGCAACTGCAAGTGTCGTCCTCATCTGCAATTACATGTCTTCCTCCCGACTGCAACTCGCCTTGTGTTTTTGTTGGAGGTCGATGGGAGAGGAAGGGGTAGTTGCATGCTCAGCACTAGGCTTGCAACTACAAGTGTGGCCCTCGACTGCACACGCAACTCCAAGTGTCGTCCAAGATCACAACTACACGATGTAACATGAAACACAACTATAAAGGGTACAAACGCCTGCAGCTAGCCGCTCCCTACACTTTTATTATTTTTTTCAAATACACATTAAACATTTTTAATATATTTTTTACATTTTTAAAATATATGGCAGTTTTTTAAAATATTATTGAACAATTTACAATTACACAATGAATTTTTTAATACAGAATAAAAATTTAAAATACGGAAACACTTTTTTCTAAAATATCACGACAAATGTAAACAAGTGCTTCAAGAAAAAACACAAACAAAAGAAAAAAAGAAAAGGAAAAAAAGCAAAAACAAACAAAAAACTAGACTCACGAAATCATGCAAAGACCTAACGATACGCTAGTGGTGCGCTTCAAGAAGTAGCGCCCAGAAAAATCACAAGACAATAAAAAATCGGTGGCCAAAAGCACTTGTCATGTACATTTTTGTCTCTATCATGGGCCCATACTTTTTTGTTCAACACCCTTTTCCCTGTGTGTATAAAACAAACAAACAAGGAAATATCCGTGTCCAAATACACAAACAAAGAAAACAAATAAACAAGAGGGAACAAGAAAAGCCTAGAAATCAGGCTGATACAGCCCATCAGACGCCAAGTCAAGAAATGGGCCTAATCTACTTTAGATGATGTCAGCTGAGTGAGACTTCGCGAAGTCTAAGTCGACTGAGACCTAGACAGACCCATAAGAAAATAAAAGGACAAATCAGGGAGGAACCTCCTCGGTTGCAGTTAGTATAGGAATGGGACCACCTTTTCCACCAACGTCCAAAGTTACGTAGGTTTAGAAACAAAATATATGTTCACCTTTTGTTACCTGATGTCTACAGCGGAAATGATTCTCGAGCAACAGGTGTGATGAAGTTTGCCTTAGTGAAGAAAAACAAAAGAATCCAGTAAAATCTTGAGGGGAAGGGAAACATGGTTATTTGGTCATGGTCAACCATGTCGCCTCTTGTTATAATGGGAAATAAAAACATTACAATGTCACCAGAGAAATTAGTTCATTCAGACGTTTACGATGGAAAATGTGTTAAATCCAAAAATGCTAGTTGCAAACTTGCAATGAAGATTTCACCCAAATTTTCTAAACTGTCTCTTTGCTACAATTTTATGTAGGTGTAGCTCCAAGAACAGGTGTTCTGTGGCGTGTATTGATGGCCAATAGCGAGTTCGAGTATGTGAAGAGGGAATTCGAGTTCGACCATCACCTCCCGGCCTCCAACTGGATCATTGTCTGCTTAGATGGCTGTCATTTCCACCGGTACTGTTCATCTCTTCCTTCAATAAGGAAAAAAAGTGGTTAAGCAACTGCATAGATCATTTCACCATGTCAAGTTCTTAATCTTGTCCATGCACCAATGTCTTTTGCTTGATTGTTGAAGTATAAGCATGTGGGAAACATGCAATGAAGGTTACTATATGCATATCTGGGAATTACTGTTGCTTCAGATTATAAATAGCTTATCTTTGTTGTTCCAGTCTCCACTAATTTCACTCCTCTTTTTGTTAGATTCTCGAAGATACACGCCTTTGAGAAACCAAATGATGAGAGCGCTTTAAGATTGATGAATGCTTGTGCTAGTTCTATCCTCGAGGAATTTCCTGACATAGTGTTTTCTTATGGTGTTAGAGCATCTCTAGCAGACCCCTTAAAAGAGCCAAAACTGTAAAATAACTGCTTTTTACAGGATTGAGCGGAAAAACCGACCCGGCCAAACCACTCAAAATCGGCCGACCCGCATATTTTTTTGAGGGAAACCTTAAAATAAGCCTCCAATCCTGCAGTTGTTCAAGATTCAGGGCAAATTTTTCTGTTCACCTTAAAAAAAGACAGTTGGCGGGAGGGAAGTTTCAGGTCCAACCGCCAGAATAGTTTTCATTTTGATCAAGATCTATCATGTCAGTCTCGATTCCGGCCAAATTTCCAGCAGACAGGCCTGATCTGGAGCGATTCTAGTTGATTTCGGTGGGCCGGCGCTAGCTCCGTGCGTGCTCCTTGGGATCCGTTCCAATGTAGCCTGCGCGGTACCACAAAACAGGTTTAAGGTTCCCCTTATAATGCTTTTACGGTACCGCGATATAAGGGATCTACTAGAGATGCTCTTAGCGATGAGTACAGGTATAACCCGTATAACATCTTCTCATGAAAGTTAGATTGTAAAATGGATGCAAATTTTATATTAAAAATTTGTATGCAAATACTTTTATGAATGGAGATACTTTTGAATTGCACGGGCTTTGTTCTCAGATAATAATGTTAGGTTCTCATATTTCTGTTTGCTTTGCAGTTTTGTTTTCAGAGAGGGAACAGAATTCTGTCAAAGACTTCTCTACCAATAATTGCAGCAAAATTCTCTCTTTGTGTGTTTCTTACATCACACCTGTGTATGTGATGAAGTTGAAAGATTTCTTTCCAAATAAAGAGTTGAGAGAGGCTCCATATTTTGATGGGCGAGTTGTATGCTATCCAAATATGAAGACCATTCGTGATTATTTGGCATGGAGGCAACTGGACTGTAAGCTTCTTTAACTACAGTCGACAGTTTCCTAGTATAAGTGATAAGATTCTTGTATTTTGCAATTGTGCATGTTGATCTCCTCTACAATAACCTCTTGTCGTGTATGTTATTCCCCCAAAGTTGTAGAAACGTCAGCAATATTAAATAAACACAAGTATGGTGTATGTATCATCATTCAATAGATTTGTATGTCCGGTTGCTCCGTTGCTTAGTTTGTTTTAGTTTATTGGGTAAGTATAATGAACATATTTAATTTGAGACGTGTGTTTCAGGTCATAGAAATAATCATTAAAATACATGCTTCTAGACAATAGTGATATCTGAAAAAACTGAAAAAGAGGCACAACAAGCATTGAAGGTAATCTAAGTTTTATAGAGTTTGAGTTGTCTTTTGTATCATTTGTATAAATTCTTTTTTGTGAACCATCTATTCTAGGGAACATTTTCTAAGGATAAAAACGAGTTGCTTTCACAACAGTTCCAAATCATCCATGATGATGAATCGACTATGTTCCGAAAAGGATCCAGCGTTTATCGAGATAACGTAATGGTGTCAACCATACAAAAGGAAATCATCATTAAATGTTCCTACTCATTCTCAGTGACATATTTTCCATGTTTCTGTCACAAGATATCGCTTGCATGATTTATGCAAATGACCATCATAGTTTCTAATCATAACTTGGTGCAGAGATCAATCTAGCATTTCTGAATTCGCATCTGATATCCAGATAGTTAAATGTGAAAAGTCCCTCTATACTTTAGTTTTGAGGGATAATGGGAACTCCGTATTTGGCATTTCACGCCATTTCCTTGTCTGATATTGGTCGAATGCTATAATTCTTCTAATCAGCTGTGCAGATTACGTAATGTATTTCTATTGTGGGTCTGATTGTTGAATAATGTTATTTTGTGGGACATGTTTTGCTCAACTCTTACTTAAGAACAGTTAACCCTGTATGGTGCTCTTTCGAATACTGATGGAAGTGTTGTTGTACATATCATTGCAGGTAGAAACAACGCTGAAAATTGACGATTATGGGAATCTTATAAAAAGAACCCGGTTGGCAATTACAGTGTCAATTTTTGATATCATAGGACATGAGTTTCGAGAAAAACATCAAAACATTCTTCGAGAAGGTTAGTTGAATCATTATAGTTTTAGCAATGCTTCCAGTCCAGCTCCAGTCAACTTTTGATACATACAACCAGTACTGTACTGTATACAACATCGGTCTAACTGTGTGTTTGGGAGAAGAAAAATATAGATACGAATATATTATAGAAGTACGAATACATCCATAGGCTTCCATGTTGTAATTGAACTGTTGTTCATATCAGCGCCTGCCAAATTGATCAGTGAGGACCCCTAGTTTCCTATTTATGGAATGTATATGCTCCAATGCCATTTACAGTTTCTTGTCGACAGTAGTACAATATGTAACATCTGAATTTATCTGTTCATCTACACCAGTATGTATGGTAGGACTAGGGTTCCTACCGGCTCTACTCCGTAGGTTATACGGGCAGAACAGCGAGGGTTGGGGGCGAGGGCGGCGGCTCCGGCGTGTTGGCGCCGTCGCGAGGGAGAAGAAGGGCGGCGGCGGCTAGGGCAAGGTGCGGCTAGGGTTTCCGGCTCCTCTGGAGCCGGGCAATATGATAGAACTATCTTTATTGCTTGATCTCAAACGATGTCTTACAACTAGTATTTATAACTTTAGCCTAAGATAACTTGCTAAAATAACTTGCCTAAGATAACTTGTGGGTCAAGCCCCTAATACTAATGCCCGGTGGGCCTCTTTCGGGTATAGACCAAACCGGTCATAACATCTCTCCCCGCCTGTGCAAACAGCTCGTCCTCGAGCTGAAAGTCTGGATAGTGTTGGCGGAATTCCTCACGCTGCTCCCAAGTAGCCTCCTCCTCCGGAAGGCCCGCCCACTGAACGAGGATGAACCAGACGCCACGACGGAGCTGCGCCTGCAACACCTTTGCCGGCTCTGGAAGAATGCGACCATCGGCCATGGGAGGAAGCGCCGGAGGAGCCGCCGGTGGCTCGCCACGGAAAGGCTTGAGCAGCCCCACATGGAAGACGTCGTGGATGCGAGCGCGGGCTAGAAGCTGAAGACGATAGGCCACCTTCCCAATGCGCTCCAAGATAGGGAAGGGCCCGGCGTAGCGAGGGCCGAGCTTGCGCTTCGCGCGCGGGTCGAGTGACTGCGTAGAGCGATGGAGAAGATGCAGCCACACCCAATCACCCACCGCGAACTCTGCCTCGCGATGATGATCGTCGTAGTAGTGCTTGGCCAGCTGCTGGGCCTGAAGGAGACGCTGACGAACCTCAGCAAGCATCTCGTCACGAGTGCGGATGAGGTCACCCGCAACCTCTGTCCGAGCTGTCTCCGGATCCACCGGAAGTATAGGCGGGGGTGGTCGACCATAGACCACCTCAAACGGCGTAGCGCGCAGGGCGGAGTGATAAGAGGTGTTGTAGCAGTACTCCGCCCAAGAGAGCCAGTCCACCCAAGCGCGAGGCCGATCACCTGTCACACAACGCAAATACATGGCAATGACCTTGTTAAGCACCTCGGACTGACCGTCCGTCTGAGGATGGAATGCCGTACTCAGGCGGAGCTGGACACCCGCCATCCTGAAGAGGTCGCGCCAGACGTGGCCCGTGAACACTGGGTCCCGATCACTGACGATCGAAGCAGGGAACCCGTGTAGACAGCCGATGCCGTCGAAGAAGGCCCGGGCCACTGACGCCGCCGTGTATGGATGGCCGAGCGCGATGAAGTGGGCGTACTTGGAGAAGCGGTCGACCACCGTGAGGATGACCGACTTGCCGGCCACCTTGGGAAGACCCTCAATGAAGTCCATGGATATATCCGCCCAGACCTGAGACGGCACCTCCAAGGGTTGGAGTAACCCGGCCGGCCTCAGGGTCTCTGTCTTGTTGCATTGGCATGTCTGATAAGACCGAACCCAGTCGCGGACCAGGGCGCGATCGCCAGGGATGTAGAAGTCGGCGCAAAGACGATGGAGGGTTTTCTGCATACCCTCATGACCCGCTGAGTGGGCGAGCTATAACACTTGGTGAAGGAGATCATCCTGCATCGGAACAAAGACCCGCCGCCCATGTAGGAGCATTCCGTCAGAGAAGCGCCAAGGCTCCTCCAGGTCGACGGCCGTGAGCTGCTGCTGAAGACGGACGGCGTCGTCGGCCGTCGCAGTGGCACGGCGAATGTCGGCGAAGAGGCCGAACGTCGGCCCGGAGCGGATGCACAGGGCCGCCCCGGCGGACTCATCGACGGAGGAAGCGAGGTCGGAGTCACGACGGGACAGCGCGTTGGCCACGGTGTTAAGGCGGCCCGGCCGATACTCGACGGAGAAGTCGAAGCCGAAGAGCTTGCTGATCCACTGGTGCTGCGGCACGGTCGACAGCCGCTGGTCCAGCAAGAACTTCAGGCTGTAGTGGTCGGTGCGAATGTGGAAGGACCGTACCCACAAGTACGGCCGCCAATGACGAACATCCTGTACAAGGCCAATGAGCTCCCGCTCGTATGCCGCCAGCTTAAGATGACGCGGAGCGAAAGGCCGGCTGAAGAAGGCGAGGGGCCCATCGCCCTGATGAAGCACGTCGCCGAACCCTGCGCCCGAGGCGTCACAGTCCACCATGAACGGGCGGTCGAAGTCGGGCATCTGGAGCACGGGGCCTGTCGTGAGGGCCCCCTTGAGGGCCTCGAACGCCGTCGTCGCCTTGTCGTCCCAGGCGAAAGCGTCGCGGCGAAGCAACCGCGTGAGGGGCGCCGCGATGAGCCCGAACTCCCGGATAAATTTCCGGTAGTAGCCGGCGAGGCCGAGGAACCCGCGGAGAGCCCGCGGCGAGTGAGGCGTCGGCCATGCGGAGACGGCAGCCACCTTGTCGGCGTCCATAGCCACCCCGTCGGCCGAGATGACGTGGCCCAAGTAGGCCACCGAATGCGTCCCGAACGAGCACTTCGAGCGTTTAAGGTGGAGGTGGTGCGCTCGAAGCTCGTTGAAGACGATGGCGACGTGCTGGAGGTGCTCGGCCCAAGACGCACTGTAGATCAGAATATCATCAAAGAAAACGAGCACAAACCGGCGTAAGTAGGGCCTGAGGACGTCGTTTATCAGAGCCTGGAAGGTCGCCGGGGCGTTGGTGAGGCCAAAGGGCTTCACCAAGAACTTGAAGTGGCCGTGACGAGTCCGAAACGCCGTCTTGGCGATGTCATCCGGGTGCATGCGCACCTGGTGGTACCCCGACCGGAGGTCGAGTTTGGTGAAGAAGCGCACCCCGTGGAGCTCATCGAGGAGCTCGTCGACCACCGGAATAGGGAACTTGTCCTTAAGTGTGACCGCATTAAGGGCACGGTAGTCGATGCAGAAACGCCATGTGCCGTCTGACTTCCGGATGAGAAGCACCGGCGCGGTAAATGGCGAAGTGGAGAGCCGGATGATGCCTGCGGCAAGCATGAGCGCACACTGTCGCTCCAACTCATCCTTCTGCAACTGTGGGTAGCGGTAAGGCCGTACCGCCACCGGCGTGGAGCCTGGCAGAAGATGTATACGGTGATCGTACGTGCGGGCGGGCGGCAGCCCCTGTGGCTCGGTGAAGATGTCAGCGTGCTGCTGGAGGAGGCTCTCCAATAGTGGGTGCTCGGCCGTGGCGGTTGTCGCGGCCAGCTGGAGTGGAGTGGTTGGGGCGACACCCCCAATGCCGTCCCACCGAATGCGACGGCCCAACCGCCAGAAGGTCATCGTCAGCGCGTCGAAATCCTAGAGAATAGGACCAAGAGTGCGCAAGAAGTCGACGCCGAGGATGAAGTCGAAGCAGCCCAAGTCGATGCCGGCGCAGGTGATGGTGAAGTGCTCGTTGCCGATAGTGATGGGCACGTCGCGGGCGAGCCCGTGGCAGCGGAGACGGTCGCCATTAGCGACTGTGACTCGCAACTGCTCACCGCCGGTTGGCTGTAATGCAAGGCGCCGCATGGTGGTCTCTGGCAGGAAGTTATGCGTGGACCCTGTATCCACTAGGGCCACCAGGCGCTCGCCTTGGATCATGACCGGTAGGAGCATCGTCCGTTCATCACGGATGCCGGCCAGCGCGTGTAGGGACACCACGAGGACGGTGGCCGGGGCGGGCGCGGGTGCCGCTGCGGGCTCCACAAGGGCTGGAGCGCCGAGGCCATCCTCCAGTGTCTCCTCCTCAGTCTCGTCTGTCGTCTCCAAGTAGAAGAGGTGGGGACAGACATGGCCCGGTGCATAGGGCGCATCATAGTTGAAGCACAAGCCCAGGCGCCGGCATTCCAGCTGTTCCGCCTGAGTGAGGCGCCTGAATGGCCGCGTCGGTGCCGGGGTGGGTGCCGAGGCAGCTGTGGACGACGCCGGTGCTGCCGGAGACGGCCGGGGAGGCCGTCGGCCCCCACATGGCACGGATGGACGCGTTAAGGCCTGGGCACGCTGCTCGAACGCCCGGGCATAGTACATGGCCGTCTGAAGGTCTTGGGGCCCCTTCATCTCGACGTCCACGCGGATGTGGTCGGGAAGGCGGCTGATGAAAAGCTCCGCCCGCTGTAAGGCCGTCACACCAGGCGCGTGGCACGCCAGGGCCTGGAAGCGGTCGGCGAAGTCCTGCACCGTGGAGGTGAACGGCAGGCGGCCCAATTCGGCCAAGCGGCTCCCGCGGACCGGTGGCCCGAAACGAAGAAGGCACAGCTCTCGAAAACGATCCCATGGGGGCATGCCGCCCTCGTCCTGCTCGAGGGCGTAGTACCATGTCTGGGCGGCCCCGCGGAGATGGTAGGAAGCCAGCCAAGTGCGCTCCGACGCAGGTGTGCGCTGTCCGCGGAAGAACTAGTCACACTGGTTGAGCCAGTTAAGCGGGTCGTCGGAGCCGTCGTACGTGGCGAAGTCGATCTTGGCGAACCGTGCTGGTGTGGCGCGCCCTGGCCCACTGCCTCGGCGGTGCGTAGGGCGGATGATGGTGCGCGGTCCATGGCGGAAGGCCCGACGTAGTTCCCGGTGGCGCCCGACGCCTCGGGCTGCAACGGGAAACCGGACGGCGGACGGGCCTCCGGGTAGGCCGATGGCGGTCTGTGAAGCCAGTCGGGGAGTGGCGATGGTGACAACGGAAAGCGGACCTCCTGGATCGGAAGCCCGCTCGGCGACGACCGGCCCAGGTTAGGGCTGGGATGGGGCGGTGGAGGACCCTGCTCCGTGGCTGCTGGAAGGGATGGCGCGGTGGGAGACGGCGCAGCCGGCGCGGTCCAGGTGGTCCACTGCGGCCCTGTGGTGGCGGCGAGTGGCGCGGTTGCCGTCACGAGCTGCGGCGGCCACTGTGGCCAAGGCGGCGGTGCGGCCGCCGGGGCGGGGAGCGCCGGGTAGCCGCCGGTGATGGCCCCCGGTACCGAGTACCACGGCAACGCCTGCTGACCCGCAGCCATGGCGGGATGGAGTGGTGGAGGCGGCCTGTACGGACTTGCCAGGTAGAGGTGGATGCCCTGAACCGCGGCTACGAGGTCGTTGAGGACGCCGGCCATTGCCTCCGGTGTGAACTGCTGCGGCTGCGGGGGGGGGGGGGGTGACGGCGGCGGCGTAGGTTGGACGGGGGCTGGTGGCCGCCCGTGGCCCGGCGCGATGCCGGGTGCCGGGAGGGTCGGCGCCGAGAGCGAGGCCGTGGCGCCTGCCGAGAGCGAGGCCGTGACGCCTGGCGCGGAAGCGGCGGCGGTGGAGGAGTTGGCGGCAGCGGCGGTGGTGGCGGCGGTGGCGGAATTGGAGGTGGCGAAGACATGGTCGAAACCCGGGTACCTGATACCAAATTGGTAGGACTAGGGTTCCTACCGGCTCTACTCCGTAGGTTATACGGGCAGAACAGCGAGGGTTGGGGGCGAGGGCGGCGGCTCCGGCGTGTTGGCGCCGTCGCGAGGGAGAAGAAGGGCGGCGGCGGCTAGGGCAAGGTGGGGCTAGGGTTTCCGGCTCCTCTGGAGCCGGGCAATATGATAGAACTATCTTTATTGCTTGATCTCAAAGGATGTCTTACAACTAGTATTTATAACTTTAGCCTAAGATAACTTGCCTAAGATAACTTGTGGGTCAAGCCCCTAATACTAATGCCCGGTGGGCCTCTTTCGGGTATAGACCAAACCGGTCATAACAATGTATGCATTAAATTTAGTTCTTGTTTAGTGTTTTACTGTGATGAATACTTATCAATGCCCTTGTCACTTCATTTTCATTTTCTAATAGTATCCTGATGCAAGGGCTTATTACTGTTGTAGCTAGTTCGAACAACAAACCATAAGAAAATGAGCTGACTCCCTATACAATTCACAGGTCACAACAGGATCCAGTACAAGACATGCTTTGGATGCTAGTGAAGTCCGGAAAGGGCGAAAACGAAGCTTACGATATGCTGAAGGTCTTCTTTCATCATCTACGTAATCTAAATATTTGTTTGCATTATCCTATTCAATTCTTCTGTTATCTACAGTCCCTAACTTTCTACCGTTCTCTGAATGTCAAAGGACAAGAACGAGTTGCTCTTTCAGCCGTTTGAAATGAACTATAACAACGAACCGGCCATGTACTGAAAGGGCTCATGTGCTTACCGTGAAAAAGGTATGTTTACCATCATCCAGGAACTATTTTCAACAACAATGCTGTTTGCGCTGCAGTTTCATATTAAGCATTCCAAAATAAAATGTAGCGATGCTGAAGAAACAAGATTTACTTTGCCTAATAAAAGATTAAAGTTTTTTTTCAACCCTGTATGTATTACGATGATGGGCTGTGCGGGGCGGCTTATGGCTGTGCGGGGCGAGTAGGTGGCGGCTCAGGGCATGGTAATGCAGTGTCGGCGGTTGGCGGTGGCCCGCGGTGCATCTTCTCCTTCCGCAGCGTCCGGGAAGACGAGGGGATCCGGCAGTCTGCTGGGTACCCTGCTTAGCACCCCAGGCACAGCCCGCGTGCGTCGCTGCTGGAGGTAGTCACCCCCCGGCGTCGCTGCTGGAGCTAGTCACCCCCCGGCGTTGCTTCCTGGCATCTTTGCGTGGGCGCTGTGTCCGGTCCTTGGTCCCGTGCACCCACCTCGCCCGGAATGGAGGGAGTCCTGCGGGTACCAGATGTGCGTAGCAGCAGCCTTGTGTTCGCCACCGATTGCGTGCACCAGCTCATCCCCACCCACACCTGCTTCGTGTCTCTCCCGCGTCGACATGTTATCCGTTCCATAACCTCCAGATGCCTCTGAAAATATGGCATTGCTACCGGTTCCTCGTCGACGCGCTGGTCTCGTGGTCCTCGAAGCGCCAGCCCACGGCGTCCCGCTCCAGCGTGGAGGCAGAGTACCGTAGCGTGGCCAACACCGGGCCGAGTGTGTCTGGCTTCGACAACTCCTCGGCAAGCTCTGCTGCGCGGTCACCACTGCAACGCTGCCATGCTGGTCTACTGCGACAACATCTCTGCCGTGTACCTATGCAGCAATCTCGTTCACCACCACGGCACCAAGCATGTCGAGCTGGACATCCACTTGTATAAATCTAACCTTGATCAATGCAATCGGTGTGTTCCCCCTGTATAAGTCTAACCTTAATGGCTTCTGCACAGAGCGGATGACTGCAGGTGGACGATGCTGCGAGTGGGCGGTGACGCACGTCGACATGAGGCCAGAGTTTTGGAGAACGCATCGTCGTGGTCGTGGCTTTGTTAGCAGGTCGCAGGAACAGGTGATGACTAAGTAGGAGTAGTTCTCATCATTGTCTCAAAGAAAACGTGACGGTTTATTACGGCTGGATAATACAGCAAGGTCCGGCGTTCGATCTCTGGACCGTGTATTATATTAGCGAACATCATTTATTTATTTTTTCGATCGTTTGAAACCTCTGGTGGGCCGGATACTGTGTCAGCGCGCGTGCGTGCCGAGTCAGCCCATGCGGACGAGCGCACAGGTTGTATGCTTTAAAAATTGTCCCACCTCGCCTGCTGTGGGACGCTGTGCCCAGCTTATATAGTGCCTTCCTCCAATCGCATTACCTCCACGGGGACAACCAGCCGAGAAAGAGGCCTTAGAGCCCACGAAAAAAGGAAAGAAAAAATAATAAAAGAGGCTCTTTATAGAGCCCGCAAAAGAAAAAGAGCCAGAGCCGAAAAATGGACCTAGGCCAGAGCCAACAAATAAAAAAAGAGGCTTCATAGCCCAACCCATAAAAAAAGAGGCAAAGCACATGGCTTTTTTTAATTTTTAATCTCTGTCACGGCCTTATTTTAACTCCTAATTTTTTATTTATTTATTTATGACGGTCACTTTTATCCCATGAGAAAAAAGAAAAGAGGCCTTTATTAGAGCCCATGAGAAAAAATAATAAAAGAGGCTCTTTATAGAGCCCACAAAAGAAAAAGAGCCAGAGCCAGAAAATGGACCGAGGCCAGAGCCAACCAATAAAAAAAGAGGCTTCATAGCCCAACCTATAAAAAAAGAGGCAAAGCACCTGGCTTTTTTTAATTTTTAATCTCTGTCACAGCCTTATTTTAACTCCTAATTTTTTATTTATTTATTTATGACGGTCACTTTTATCCTCCAACCAAGAGTATGAAAATGCCTACAATATGAATATGTATATTTTTTTAACTCATACTAATTTTTTTCCTGATATATATACCATGAGAAATAATTTATTTATTTATGGCAGTCATTTTTATCCTCCAACCAGGAGTGTGATAATGCCCAAAACACCTTATTAGAGCCCACGAGAAAAAAAAGAAAAAAAGGCTCTTTATAGAGCCCACAAAAGAAAAAGAGCTAGAGCCGAAAAATGGAACGAGGCCAGAGCCAACCAATAAAAAAAGAGGCAAAGTACCTGTGGAGTCTGTGCTATACATTAGCACATGGCTTTTTTTAATTTTTTATCTCTGTCACGACCTTATTTTAACTCCTAATTTTTTTTCTGATATATGTACGAGAAACAATTTATTTATTTATGACGGTCACTTTTATCCTCCAACCAAGAGTATGAAAATGCCCACAATATGAATATGTATACTTTTTTTAACTCCTAATAATTTTTTTCCTGATATATATACCATGAGAAACAATTTATTTACTTATGGCGGTCATTTTTATCCTCCAACCAGGAGTGTGAAAATGCCCAAAATATGAATATGTATTTTCTATCTTTGTCATAGCCTTTTTTTTAACTCCTACAGTTTTTTTTCTAATATATATACGAGAAACAATTTATTTATTTATTTATGACCGTCACTTTTATCCTCCAACCAAGAGTATGAAAATGCCCAAAATAGAAAGGGAAACGTTTTACGCCGGGGCACCGGCCGAGTTTCGCTCGCGACACGCGACCTGACTCGTGGGCCCGCACCTCTCCCTTTCCCCACCACACCTTATCCCCAGCCGCACCACACCGCTATATTTTCCCCCACTTTATCCTGGGCCACACCAGCATCTATCTTCATCAAATCCCTCTCACCATGCAAGCCCTCTCAAGCTCGATTCCTCCTCTCTCTCTCCTTTCATTCCTCTTGCAGCCATGAGAGCACGAGTTTGTTGCTGCTCCGCCGTGCATCCCCCCCCCACGCCCGCCCCACCATGTGCTTGGCTGGAACCGGCCAGTCTAGTGCCTGTCAGTGAAAATTCTTATTGATAAAGCTTCAACCCCCGGCTGGATTTTTGCTGGAACCACTGGTTGGGGATGTTACAAGTAGGGTTTTTTTTGCAGCAACTATATTCTTTTTTTGCTGGAACCGATCCTAATTTTTGCTACCATCTTGTTTTGATTTTTTTGGAAGCAGTCTAAAAATTGCTACCACGGTCTTTCGATTTTTCTGAAACCGGTAATTTTTCTGCTTCAACCTAATACTGGAGATTTTTGTTGGTAAAGCTTCAACCTTTGGCTGGATTTTTGCTGGAACCGCTTTTGATTTTTGTTGGATCCGGCATTTTTGATTTTGCTGCATATGCTAGGATCTGGGGCGGCGACGGACGACGGCTGCTATGTGTTTTGTTGCATAGGTTTTTTTTCTGCTGGAACCAGCAATCCGTTTTGTTACAACCAGCTGCAGCGGAGCTAGAACCATCGACATTTATTTTGTTTGTGACCTTTGGTGAGGGCACATTTTTGCTAGAACCGTCATATATTTTTGCTGGGACGGTTTTTGGTTTTTGCTACACCAGCGAAACCCCTTTTTCATTGTTGAAGCTCTTTTTGATGAACACGGTGGTGGAAGCCGGTTTCGGTGGCGAGCTGAGACGGCGACGGCGGGGGTGCTACAACCACGACGCCCACATGTTGGAACCAGCCGACGAAGAGCTACAAATGGCAGAAGCTGAATTTTCGCAGGCAACCATGCTGCAATCTCGACGGCCGCACGGCGAGAGGCGTCAGGCCGGCAGAACGGCGGCGCATGCATTTTTTTTAATTTTTGATCTCTGTCACGGCCTTTTTTTAACTCTTAATTTTTTCTAATATATGTACGAGAAACAATTTATTAGAGCCCACGAGAAAAAAAGAAAATAAGCTCTTTATAGAGCCCACGAAAAAAAGAGCCAGAGCCGAAAAATGGACCGAGGCCAGAGCCAACCAATAAAAAAAGAGACAAAGTACCTGTGGAGTCTGTGCTAGACATTAGCACATGACTTTTTTTAATTTTTTATCTCTCTCACGGCCTTTTTTTAACTCCTATTTTTTTTCTGATAATGTACGAGAAACAATTTATTTATTTATGACGGTCACTTTTATCCTCCAACCAAGAGTATGAAAATGCCCAAAATATGAACATGTATACTTTTTTTAACTCCTACTATTTTTTCCTGATATATATACCATGAGAAACAATTTATTTATTTATGGCAGTCATTTTTATCCTCCAACCACGAGTGTGAAAATGCCCAAAATAAAAACATTTATTTTTTTATCTATGTCACAACCTTTTTTTACTCCCAACTAATTTTTTCCCGATATATATACGAGGAAAAAAATATTTATTTATTGCGGTCACTTTTATCCTCCAACCAAGAGTATGAAAATGCCCAAAATAGGAACATGTAGCACGCTGAGCTAAAGTATGACAAACATGATAAAGAACAAACCTTTTCACTGCCCAATAATCATCAATGCTCAAATCCTGATAAGTAAAATGCATTTTCTGGTGGTGAAGGTACAGTGCATTTGATGTTAAAGACAAAAATAACTAATGACATTAAGCAATATCTCATCTCTACAATCATAAACACGAAACAACCGCATCGACATCCGTCTTGTTTCTTCCACCTAATCCTTAAATGACCCATAAACAGAAGACCCTGACCCGACATAAACAATTTATTTATGTCACTTTTAATTTTTGATCTCCATCTTGACAAACAATTTATTTGTGGTGTTCACTTTTATCCTCCAACCAAGATTATGAAAATGCCCAAAATAGAAACATGTAGCACGCTGAGCTAAAATATAACCGACACGATACAGAACAAACATTTTCACTGCCCAATAATCTTTAATGCTCAAGTCCTGATAAGTAAAATGCATTTTTAAGGGGCGAAGGTAAAATGCATTTGATGTTCAGAAAGGCAACAGTAACTAATGACATTACCATCAGCACATTGCTTTAAAAAAATTGATCTCTATCTCGGTAAACAACCTATTGATGGCAATCACTTTTATCCTCCAACCAAGGGTATGAAAATGGTCAAAATAGAAACATGTAGCACACTGAGCTAAAATATAACAGACCTGATCCAAAACAAACCTTTTCACCGCCCACTAATCTTCAATGCTCAAGTCCTGATAAGTAAAATGCATTTTCTGAGGGGCGAAGGTAAAATGCATTTGATGTTCAGAAAGCCAAAAATAACTAATGACATTAAGAAATATGTCATCTCTAGAATCATAAGCACAAAACAACCAACCGCATCTCTTGTTTCTACCAACTAATCCCTATAAATGACCCATAACCATAAGACATAAACTATTTATTTATGACTTTTTTAAATTTTTGATCTCTGTCTTGGCAAATAATTTATTTGTGGCGTTCACTTTTATCCTCCAACCAAGATTATGTAAATGCCCAAAATAGGAACATGTAGCACGCTGAGCTAAAATGTAACTGACCTGGTACAGAACAAACATTTTCACTGCCCAATAATTTTTAATGCTCAATTCGTGATAAGTAATATGCATTTTCCAAGGGGCGAAGGTAAAATGCATTTGATGTTAAGAAAGACAACAATAACTAATGACATTACATTAGCACATGGCTTTTAAATTTTTTATCTCTATCTCGATAAACAAATTATTTATGGCAGTCACTTTTATCCTCCAACCAGGAATATGAAAATGCCCAAAATAGAGCATGCTGAGCTAAAATATAACAGACCCGATACATAACAAACATTTTCATTGCCCAATAATCTTCAATGCTCAAGTCCTGATAAGTAAAATGCGTTTTCTGGGGCGAAGGAAAAATGCATTTGATGTTCAGAAAGACAACAATAACTAATGAAGTTAAGCAATATTTCACCTCTAGAATCATAAGCACGAAACAACTAATCCTTAAATGACCCATAACTGGAAAATCCCGACCCAATATAAACAATTTATTTATGTATTTTAAATTCTTATCTCTGTCTCGGTAAACAATTTATTTATGGCTGCTACTTTTATCCTCCAACAAGGAGTATGAAAATGCCCAAAATAGAAACATGTAGCACGCTGAGCTAAGATATAACAGACCTGATACAGAACAATGTTAGAAATAGGTTCTAGAGGCAATAATAAAGTGGTTATTATTATATTTTCTTAATCATGATAGAGGTTTATTATTCATGCTATAATTGTATTGATCGGCAACTTAAATACATGTGTGAATAAACAAATAACAAGTCCCTAGTAAGCCTCTACTAGACTAGCTCGTTGACCAAAAGATGGATAAGGTTTCCTGACCATAGACATGAGTTGTCGTTTGATAACGGGCACATCATTAGGAGAATGATGTGATGGACAAGACCCATTCGTTAGCATAGCATATGATCATTTAGTTTATTGCTTCTACTTTCTTAATGTCAAATACATGTTCCTTCGACAATGAGATCATGCAACCCCCGGACTCTGGAGGAATGCCTTGTGTATATCAAACGTCACTTCGTAACTGGGTGATCATAAAGGTTCTCTACAGGTATCTCCGAAGGTGTCTGTTGAGTTGGCATGGATCGAGATTGGGATTTGTCATTCCGTATGACGAAAAGGTATCTCTGGACCCTCTCGGTAATACAACATCACAAGAAGCTTGCAAGCATAGTGACTAAAGAGTTAGTTACAAGATGATGTATTACGGAACGAGTAAAGAGACTTACCGGTAATGAGGTTGAACTAGGTATGGAGATACCGACGATTGAATCTCAGACAAGTAACATACCGACGGACAAAGGGAACTACGTATGTTGTCATAAAGGTTCAACCGATAAATATCTTTGTAGAATATGTAGGAACCAATATGGGCATCCAGGTCCCACTATTGGTTATTGACCGGAGAAGCGTCTCGGTCATGTCTACATCATTCTCGAACCCATAGGGTCCGCATGCTTAACGTTCGTTGATGATATAGACTTATATGAGTTATGTATGTTGGTGACTGAATGTTGTTCGGAGTCCCGAATGAGATCACAGACAAGATGAGGAGCTCCAAAATGGTTCGGAGGTGAAGAATGATATATAGGATGATAATTGGGCCAATGGGTAACGTCGGGGCTTTATGTCGGTGCGAAAGGAAGTTTTGCGGAGGTCGGGGACCAGATGCCAGGGACTCTGGCGTCTAGCCCTGGGCCAAATGCCGAGGACCATGGCGTCTGGGCCAGACGCCAAGGACCATGGCGTCTGGTACTGGAATCCGAGAAGGACTCTTCCTTGCATTCCAAACCGACTTTTGGGAGGCCCTCTTTCCAAGTAACGACCCCAGGGCTCAACATATAAATAGAGGAGCAGGGCTAGCCCCTAGAACACAAGTTTTTGAGCCTCCTCTAGTTGGTCCTAGTTGACTAATTAGAGCTAGCCCTAGCTACCTCTAATCCTCATAATTAGAAGCCCAGTGTGGTTCTAATCTCCTCCCTCTAGTTCATCATCCGCTCTAAATCCATTATGCTTGGCAAAGCCCCCGGAAATAGTTTCACCACCATCGTCACCACGCCGTTGTGCTGCCGAAACTCATCTACTATTGGGCCCCTTTTGCTGGATCAAGAAGGCGAGGACGTCATCGAACTAAACGTGTGCTGAACGCGAAGGTGCTGTATGTTCGGTTCTTGATCGGAACGAATCATGAAGGTGTACGACTACATCAACCACGTTGATAAACGCTTACACTTAGCGATCTACAAGGGTATGTAGATGCTCTCCCCCTCTCATAGCTATACATCTCCATGGATAGATCTTGTGTGTGCGTAGAATTTTTTTGTTTTCCATGCAACGTTTCCCAACAATGGCATCATGAGCCAGGTCTATGCGTAGGTGATATACACGAGTAGAACACAAAGGAGCTGTGGGCGGTGATGTTTATATTGCTTACTACCTATGTCTTATTTTGATTCAACGGTATCATTGGATGAAGAGTTCATATGCCAAAGTTGTGCAAGTGGGCTGCTGCAGGCTGTTTTTGGGTACCCCGTGGACACGGGGTTTGGGGCCATGGGTACGGGCCTCCATGCGCATGGGACTTGTACCGTGTGCATGGGGTATTGACCCCCATGGGCACAGGGCCCCCAGGAAGTGTCTGTTGGAGCCCCAACGCTTAGTTTTGGAAGTTGGCTATATAAGAGCCCTTCCTCTCCACTGGTTTGGGGATGGTTCACACACATTCTAAACATTATTTCGAGCCTCTTACCACCTCTCCCAAATCCCTATCTCCCCTCTAAGTGAAGGGGGATTTGTGGATGGATCTTGGAGTCATTTGTTGATTTCCTCCATTGCATCCCCTCTGTTCAATCTCCCACTTTCTTGAGTTGCATCTTGTGAGATTGAGAGAGTGAGTTGAGCATTTGTTGCTAGACCTTGCATTGCATTTGTTGCATTGTTTTGAGCTCCCCGCTTTGATTTGTTCGAGTGAGAGCACATGAGTTTATTACTCTTGGAGGCTTCGCCTCCTAGACGGTCTGGTGATATCTTTGAGAAGTTTGTGAAGAGGCCTAGGTGGCCAAGGTTCCTCCGGATGCTTCTTTTTGTGGTGTGCTCCGGGGAAGGGTGTGAAGTGGCCTAGGTGGTCAAGTTCCTCCAAAAGCTTCCGTGTTTGTGGTGTGCTCTGGAGAATATTGTAAAGGTGTGGTGGTCGCCTTCAAGACCAACCCCGAGTGAATCGAGGCTCATCCGTTGGGGGTGACTAGAAAGGGAGAATATGGTGAGTCACTTGGTGACACCCCGGAGCTTTGGCTTCGGCACCACTCGAACGGAGATTAGCACTCTCATGTGTGTGAAATTTGGGATAAATCTGCGTCCCCGACTCACTTGGGGTTATGTCATACCCACACCCTTTACTTTCCGCAAATCATACTTGCCAATATTGATATATCTTGTGCTAGTTGAATTGCTTAGTCGTTCCTTCATTTCCATATCTTGTGATATAGTTTGTGCTTGCTAGTTTCCTTAAGTGCCTATATTTTTTTAGCATAGGTTGTTGGTGCACTTAGTTGAGCCTAGCATATTTAGGATTTGTGCTTGAAAAGTATCCGTTTAGTTTAACTCCGCATTAGAAAAAATCCAAATCCGTAAAAGTTTTAAAATGCCTATTCACCCCCTCTAGTCGTCATCTAGATTATTTTAGTGTTCTTGGTGTTCATCCCTTTTCCCCCTCCAAGTGTGAAAAGATCCATCTTAGGGTTTCACCCTACAACATTGCAAGCATCCACAACTACTAAAGATCATTAAGGTCGTGAAACCCAACCATAGCATTAAGTATCAATTCCTCTTTATCCCATACGCAACAACCCACCTACTCGGGTTTACACTACAAAAAAAAACACTTCCGAGATGATACGTGTTTGTCACAGTAGGTCACGTTTTCTATCATGCATGTACATCCATGACGATTTTATGACAGAATCAAGATAGTCATACCTGTGCTGTCGTAAAAGTGTTTCATGACATTACCAAAATTATCATCACGGAAGTGTCCACTTCCATGACGATAAATTGCGTGTCATAGAAGTGCTTTCGTCAAGGGTGACCGACACGTGGCATCCACCATAACGGCTCGCCGTTAACCCATCGGGTCCGGTTTTGGATCCGATAACCCGTTAACAGCCCGAACCAATGGGGATTTTCCACGTGTAAAATTCTCATTGGCCGGAGGAAACACGTGTCTGCTCCTCGGTGGGCCAGATGTCGTCCACTCATTGGACATGAGGCACCTATGATACGTCAACACGTGGCACAACCCAACAGAGGCTCATTTCGGTGAAAAGGCCGACCCGTTTGACTTGGTCAAAAGGTAACGTGCCGGCCCATGGAAAGCCTGTTAACGACCTGTTTGTATATCGCCCATTTATGGCCCACTGACACCCGGCCCGTTACGACCTATCGGAATTAAGCCAAGTAGCTTCATCTGGGCCGTCCAATATGATTCCAGCCTGTTGTAACTTCTGGCCCATGTATGGCCCATGATGTCTTTCGGCCCATATGTGGCCTTTCGTAACTCTGGTCCCATTAAAGGCCCGAGATGAAACTGGCCCATAATGAACAATGTATCACTTTATACCCATTAACGCCCCGTTATTCCATTCGTCGTTTCCAGCCCGTGTTAACTTTCGGCCTTCTAAGGGCCCATTTATTCTTGGTCTCATGTCTAGAATTCGGTTAGTTACGGTCCGTTAATGGCATGTTCCGTTTGTGGGCCAAATTCAGCCTATGGTTACATTCGGCCCATTTGTGGCCCGTTAACCCGTTGGGCTGTTTTCATGTAAAAAAAACCCGTTGGGCTATTTTCATAGAGTTATCAAGTACGACCTATTAACGGCCCGTTATGGTCCACGAATAGTACGACCCATGATTGGCAAAATGATTATACACCCCATAGAAGGCCCATGGATCCTACGGCCCATAGAAGACCAATGGATCCTATGGCCCGTAGAAGGCCCATGGATCATACGATCCGTAGAAAGTCCATGGATCCTATGGCCCGTACAAGGCCCATGGATCCTACGGTCCATAGAAGGCCCATGGATCCTACGGCCCGTATAGAAGACCAATGGATCCTACCGCCCGTAGAAGGCCCATGGATCATACAGCCCGCAGGAGGCCCATGGTTACAACAGTTCATGTGTTGCCATGATTATTGTGGCCTAGTTACCAAAAACAGGTTATTGTGGCCACTAGAAAAACACGGAAAAGAACTGCAGTGACTACAAGCAAACAACTAAACAAGATAATAAGGAAATAAATAAGCAAGCAACTAACGCTAGCCTATTACTGCTATTACACGTATTACATCCACTGGGCATCAAAGTCCGCCACCAGTGCAAATATACGAAACAAAGCAGCATATTACATACAGTGACCGTCAAAATTGGCCACCAATGCAAATAAACGCGGCAGCAAAATAAGAGCATAACTGAAACAACTTCAGAAGAGCTCAAGAAACTTTATCCTGGGTATCCACCATGCTGGCAATAAGCTTAGCAATCTTATTAGCTTTTTCTTATTTGGCGCTAAAATCCTCCAACGCTTGCTGTTGCACCAGAAAATATGCATCTGAATGCTCCAGGGACTTCCGCAGTCCTTCTGCTTCTTGTCGCAGCACAACTGATCGATGTCTTTTAGCTTTTAGTTGAGACTCAAGAAACCAAACTGATTCAGACAGTGAGTTTGAATAGCTTGTGCAAGCGGTAGTGGCGAGTAACTCGAACACTAAACCAAGACAGGACTTTGGGGTAGTCTCACTGTCTTCAAGAGAGTCTTCCTTAACTGTTTTATCAGCTTTGTTGGAGACCAACAAGGATGTCTCACTATCCTGAACCTTATCTGCATTACTTCCTTTACCATTGCTTAATAAGGCACTCTTTCCCAATATTCTGTCAGCATTCTAAAAGAAGAAACAAGCAGCCACATAACAGGTTTAGCATGTACTAGTATATGAAACTCATTTTGGTGAACCAGTTCATTATTAAGGTGGACATGATTGAACTACCAAGTCTTCTATTGCCAAGTACTAGTACATAATAAAAGCATCAAACAAACATATATCTATGTCCTAGGGTCACTGCATTGTCTTGCCAAATCAAAATAGAGACACGATTCAAATCATATCAGTTCAAGACAAAGCAGCAGTGAAAGAATACAAAGCATAGGAAACTACACGGCACAACAAGATTTCAGATGGGTATCACGGGTCTACATGTACAACAACACTATTGGCTCTGTTGTGATGCTAGTAATGTGCATGATATGAGAAGTCAACTGTATACACAATTGAAATTGAAATCAACAGAGCTATTGATAAGAGCAAACCTGTTAAAGAAACATGCGTGAACATACCTATTGTGCCACTGGAGTTTCGATTGGATCCTTCAATTTAAAAATAAGTTTGTATGAGTAAATACAATGATACAAGAGCAAAGCAGTATGCACAATAGCAATGGAATCTTAAATTAGAACAATTGTTCTTCAGGTTTAGGCACTTGTTCTACATGAACAGAGTACAGTAAGACGCAAGAATATAGTACTTAAAAATAGAAAATGAGCTCATAGACCTTACCACATTCTTGGTTCGGGACCAGTACAGAACAAGGCGTTTCCAGTCGTCGTCCAGTAAATGTGTCTCAGGAGAACGTAAGGGAATTTGATGAGTTTCTATGCCGGTGAAGTACGTTTTCCGATACCGCCACCAAGCATTCTTGAAGATAGCAGAGGTATTAGCACATGTTACCTCATCCCGAGTTTCCAAATCGGTCCTTCTCTATAGAGAAAAATGGGAAATTTTGCTGTATTATAACCACCATGGAGGTAGGATGTATGGGACAAAGCAAAGTAATTGCCATGAATAACATTACTTACACATAACTCCTGGACAAATACCTGTAACTGGCATTTTCCTTCATCTTCGGTATAATATTTCCAAGATGGGAAGATACACACATAGGATTTAACAACATCAAATGCGATAGATGCTAAACTACGACTGGCTAGTTGTGCTTCCTCCACAGGAATAGGCGTACTAACTGGTGGAGTTGGGGTTCGCCGTGGTAGTACTGGCCCTTTGGACACTGGAGCTGCCTTACTAACTGCTCTTGTTTGGGAGCTCTGTGGTGGAGATGGTGTTGTGTCAACAGGAACTGGGTTACTATCTGCTGGGGTTGGGGGTTAGATTTGGTGAAGCTGGTTCTCTGTCTATCACAGTAGGGGTACAATCTGCGAGAGTCTGGGTTATGTGTGGTAGGGCTGGTTCTCGTGCATGTACAACCGGGGTGCTATCTCCACCAAGAGGTAGCACTGTTTTATTTGAAGACCGTGTTTTTACTCCGCTAGATACTGGCATCACCCGCTCCAATTCAAATGACTGATAAACAAGAAACATAGTTGAATGTACGACATTGTATGAGAGACAAATGCAATAGATAGTGTGGAAAAAAGAGGGCATGAAATAGTTGACATGTATATTGTTTAACTAAAACAGATAGCATGACATAATTTCACATATATGATGTTTATCTAAACTGGATAGCATAGCATAACATAATTCAAAGATATGATGAATAACTAAACATGATTGCATGACATAATTCACCTACATGTTATCTAAGTAATCAGGATCGCATGATTTAATTCACATATGTGATTTATAGGCTAAACAGAGGGCATTCGATATGATGTCTGAACTAAGAACATGGTGTTGAATATTGTGTATATGATGTCTAAACTATGCAATGCAAGACACCATATGCATGATATGAGCAGTATAACCGTGCCAAGTTAGAGCATACACCTTGGTGGGGGAATAGGACTGGTCATCTGTCTTTGAATCCATCTCTGAGGAGCTATCGGGACCCAACAAGAGATCTGCTTCGACAGGTAGCAATGTCTACTCTGAAGGCCTTGTTTTCACTCCAGATTTTTCCATCTCCCACCCAAATGGCTGATTCATAGGAAGAGTAGTTTAATATACAAACATTGTCGACAAATGAAAATGTAATGAAGAAAAGGATGGGCAAGATATCATTTAAATATATGATGTCTGGTTAAACAGGATGGCGTTACACATTTCACATATATTATGGCTGGATAAAAGACATGAGACTGCATAATTCCCATATATGATATAGAAACTAAACAGGTAGCATTACAGAACATGTCTAAACTAAGCAGATGACATATATGATGTCAAAATTAGGCACTGAAAGGCAACATATGCATGATATGACTAACATCATCATGCCAATGTAGAGCAAACACCTTAGGGGGTAAATAGGAGTGGTCAGCTGCATCTGAATCCGCCTCAGAACAGATATCTTCCTATGGATTACAATCTGGAGAGGGGGTGGGGGGAGGGTTTGCCATTGAACCCACCATGGAGCGATGTCTGCACGACATTGTATTGCCGCGCAAAACTCTTCTCTCTTTTTATCTACATGTTCAGCATGACTGTGTAAAATATCTAACATGCATACGAAAAAAATATGGTGAGAGGAGAGCATGTAGAAATTTAGAGTGATGGTAACAACCAGTGGATGGATCCAAAAATAATGATAGAAAGCTGATGATTGCTTTAATTTAATAAAAAGACAGATGATGATTGCTTTACTATTTGTTTCCCACCCAAGATGAACAACATAGGCATACCCTAGGTGAACCGGATATTAGACATAGATACTATTCATTGCTGCCTCGATATGTGCCCCACAACTTATTTAGAACTCAAGTTTGAACATTAATTTGGACCCGACTTGGAGTCTAAGAGGTGAACAGGATGATAAAGTAGCAGGTAATTTTAAGCAATGCATAACATAAGCATAAACAAAAGAGTGCGACCTCTCTTGTGGACTCGTGTACTCCTCAGGTTCATCTGCTGAGTCGATGATGGTGATGCCGTTGCGGTGGGTGCCGGCGGAAGGGAAGGAGATCTGAGGCGGCAAAAGATGGCCAGGAGTCGTGATGTCTGGTTTGGTGGATGCTTCTGTCGATGGAGCAGCTCAGGTGAGGTGGACGACGTCGCGACAGGAGTAGGACAAACCATACAAAGTTCCCTTCAACACCTACCTATAACTGAAGTAATTCTGTAAGGGCTCATTTGGCTTGCATGATTCTAAGATAGGAAAAACACCGGAATAGGATAGGAATGCACATGGTAGACATAGCATTTTTAAACACAAGATTTCTGTCAACTTGGGTGTTTGGTTCATAGTAATTGGAAGAGCAGAGGAATGCAAAGAAACATCGCCAAAATAAAGTGAAACCATATGAAAGCGTGTACAGTTAGAAGTTATTCTGCCACTAATGCATTTGGTCTTGTTTTCATGCATAGGATTTTGAAAAGTAGGTCCAGGTGGATGTTTTGCTCCATTCCTTTCAACAAAATGCATGAATAACTGAATAGTAGAGTGCCATAGGAAAATTCCCTATCGCTATGTTTTTCCGTTGAACCAAAATAGCCATAATGGATCGACATGAATGTAGAGTAATAAGTGATGCAATAAGTGTACAACCTCTTTGTCGTAGCCGTGTCGACCTCAGCATCATTGGGTTGGTCGCTGAAGAAGTTGAGGCACAGGTGGCTGTCGGAGGTGTGGAGGAAGATCTGAGGAATCTGCAGACGGCGTCCAGGGCACTGCTCTGTTGTAATGGATCGTTCTGTCGTTGGAGCAACTCGGGTGAGCCATAAGACGTCAAGGCTAAAGCAGCACAAGACAGACATCGTTAATCTCAAGTGAGATTCTAATAGCATCTCCAATAGATGATGTAAAATAGATGTAAAATTTACATCACCAAAAACCACCTGACTACAACAAATGAGGTAAAAATTATTGACTCTAAACTTAACTGTCGAAACTAGAATTTACTGTGGAATTTGAATGTTACCGTCAAAACTGAACGCAATGGTAGCAGAGAGGCACTTGACGTGTAGTTTAGGGAGGGCCTGCAGTTCATCTTCAACCTGCACCCCCCTGAGCCGCCAGCCACCACCGGCCGAACCGCCGGCCCCAGCACCGCCTCGCCGCCTCGAAACAACTCCCCATTGTCGGTCCACCGCCGCCCCGGCCAGCCCTCTAACCCCCCTGTGCTGAGGTTTTTCTCCGGCGATCCCCACACCACCGCCCCACCATCGCGCCCCCACCGCCGGCAACCACCGCTCGCCACCCTAAACCCTAAGATAGATAGTGGGGTACCTCTCCGGCGAGCCCCCCTCCCCGCTGCCGGTGGTTCTTCCTTAACTCCTACGAGCCCCCCACCCCCTGAAAATCGACTGACCCAAAAGTCGATTCAGTCGACTGAAGTGTAGCTAAATCGGAGCAGAGCAGCAGCACAAGCGAGGGGGAGAGTAGCAGAAGCAGCGCGAGCGAGCGAGAGCTGGAGCAGCAGCAGCTGGGCGAGCGAGCGAGAGCCGGAGCAGCAGCAGCAGCGTGAGCGAGAGAGCAAGAGCAAGAGCAGCAATAGCAGATCCAGCTGGTATAGACACCACCGTCGAAGGGGCCTCGCACTAGGGGAGAGCCGCCCTAGAGATGTCGCCCGCGGCACCGACTTCGAGGTAGCTGCTCCATGGGGGTGCGGGATGGAGCACCATCAGCGCCGGGAGGTCGAGTTAAGGAGAAGGTGTGATGCAATGAGTGTACAACCTCTTTGGTGGCGCCGAGTAGGCCTCTGCTTCGTCCGAGGAGTCGGTGAGGATGCTGCGGTTCCGGTGGAGCAGGTTAAGGCAATGCTGTGGGGATGAAGTAGCTGCGATAGACGAGGCAATCGTCGGAGCATCTCCTTGGAGGTGGAGGACGGGGCGGCTGAACCGGCGGGACGGCGAGATGGACGACGGATCCTCATCCGGGGAGGTGGATGAGGGACATCAAGCTATTGCGGTGGAGGACGTCATCGGGGAAGATGCTCTGGCTGGGCAGCGGTGAGGTGGCGGACGGAGGAGGGTGGGGTTTCATGGCTGGAGCGGAGAGGTTATGGCGGCCTGGGATTTTGAATGGCGAAAAGGAGGCGATGGGAGGGGGAACCATGACTTAGGGACGCGCTTGTCCAAAATGTAGGGTGTGTTACAAAAGTACCCCCACCGATTTGAACTAGCGGCCCTTTCGGCTTAGGGTTAGAAGGGGAATTTCGCGTGTCGGGATTTGGCAGCTGGAGGGAGTTTTCACGCGCGTTGTAATTTCGGGATGGCAAGGCGCGGGTTGTGAAGGCGCCAGTTTTGGGAGCACGATATTTGAATTTTCGGGATATAACAAGGCGCGGGTTGAATTTTAGGGACAAGCCTAACGTGTAATATTGTACTTGTACGTACCAAATCAATTCGCACTTCCCTCAACGGGAAAAAATGAAAAAAAATAAAACTATTCACACCACACAAAGAGATAATCTTGTCCCATTTTACTATACACATGCTATTCAAAGCTACTCCCTCCTTCCATCTATATAGGGCCTAATGCGTTTTTCGAGGCTAACTTTGACCAAATATTAGAGCAATAATATATGACATGCAACTTACACAAAGCACACCATTAAATTCGTGTGTGACAGGAGCTTTCAATGATATAATTTTCACATTGTGCATGTCATGTACTATTAATCTTGTCAATAGTCAAATGCGGTCTTAAAAACGCATTAGGTCCTATATAGATGGAAGGAGGGAGTATGAATCCATGTTATGTCCAATTAAATTTTTTCGCTGGCTGTATAATGCATGTAACCTACTCATACCAACATTTTAGTGCATTCCAAATGTTTATACTACCGCTGCAATTCAAACTGAATTTGAATTCGTTTCTCTATTTCAATAAGAATCTACAATCATGATTGTTGCCAACTTCAACCATCATTCGTGTATTACCTTAACAACACACCACATGATTACTCTAGAGATAGATATGAAATATGTGTACTATATGAACTCGAATTCAATTTTTTGAATACACTTGATGTTGATTCCAAATAATAGTACATTTGATGTACTAACTATATATTCATAATCTAAACCATGTTCCATACGTACACCGTGTTTATCACACAAAGTACAGTGCCCCGCCCCCTACATTATGACAAGTATTTAGCCCTGAGCTGCAAAAGCCACACATTAGCCCAAATTATAATCAATGTTCTATATATTATATGTAGTACTAGCAAGATGCCCATGCGTTCCATGGAACATAAACATGATCAAGGGGAGGCCTTATTTGCAAATATGGAGAGGGGTGTGGGTATCTTTTTTCAAAATTGCCATAGTTTCCTTCCTATCCGTCAGATATAAATCGGACGGCCTATATTGCAGGATGGCAGGCACACCATCATCAACAACTCTGTTTTTATAAGAGTAGAGATAAAATATATTATATGTAGTATAACATGTTCATAACCACACCATGTGTATCACCGTTATATATATGCACGCATGCGTCGGTTTAAAACACTAGGATAAATTCTTCAAATATCCGAATTCGCTTTTTATAATGAATTATGATCTCTGTTCGTCTTTTACACCCACACAATCCTCTTATCTTTGTAGCTAGCGCCAACTTTCTCTCGTGCATGGACACGCCTGCATCCCTCTCACCCTTCCTCAGCATTCTCTAGCTCCATCGCGCAAATTTGCCTTTTCACTTTAGGTCGTTCACCCACGGTGTGTGTAGGCCCCCCAGCTCCTTCTTTACGGCACACATCGATCGATATGTCTCTCTAGCCAGGTGTGCCTACCACAAACACAAGCTTCCCCTCTTCTCTTATCATCGTCCATGCCTCACTCCCACCACTCTTTTTATCGATCTCGTACTCGCACACTCCTTCCCCCTCGATATAGTATGCCTCTCGCACCACCTCCTAGATGCACCCCTCTCTCTCTATCCTTCTCCCCAGGCCTCATTTGCTTCTAACACATACATGCATGTATACCGATCGTTCTCCCTACATATACCTAGGTCTACTTTAACTATTTCCCCCCACCCATCGATCGACGTACCTCACAAGTTATGTCTCTCCTTTCTCTGACAAAGGACGATTGATCTTCCTATGTAGTTATGTCTGCTTACCACAACCATATCGTCCCCCTCATCATTCGTGCATGCCTCCTGACCCGTCTCTCACATGCACGTGCACAAACAGGCAACCATCCCCTCTCTTATTGATATTGCAGGCGTGCCCTCTGTTTGTCTAGCAAGCCTCTCCCACCATTTGTTAGAAGCAACTCCACTACCACCCCCTCCAACACTCTAGCTCTGTCTCTCTCCCAACCTTATTCCTCTCCTACACATATGCGTGGATGCCGATCGATCTCCCTTAATACGTAAGGTATGCCTCTCTCCTCCTCCACACATATACCAACCATTGTACCTCTATAGTTAATTAGGCCTCCCCCACCACACACCGATAGTCGAGCGCTGTAGGTAGGTATCCATGCCACAGAGACAAACTGCACCTGTCCCCTCTCACGTTCTAGTAGGCCAACCACTCTATATCTTTGACGTGGGCACACACAAATTCGATGGCAGTCTTTATCGATCGCGCGCGCGCGCACACACACACACACATTATCCCTCTCTTTGATTCTATGGATACCTCAAGCCGATGATACCTCCACTCTCTTCTCGTGGATCGCCCCCTCTATATATATGATATATCCAGGACTCTATTTCACACACATTGCATATGTTACATTTTTTGATTGACCCCCCCCCCCCAAAAAACACTCACGAACCCACACACCATATCTCTCTACGTTTGTATCTCTCTCACACAACCCCACGTCGGTGGTGTATGTACACGAAGAGAATAGGTGCACGTACTCATGCTTCGTGCCCAGCCACACCCGCGCGGGTACACGGTGGAGCTCATTTCTGTACGAAATGGTAGCCCACGTGCTAATTTGAATGCGTGTAGCGTTTGTTTACCTACGGAGGTCGTGTACCACACGTGCACGAAACAAAGTTCGACTTGATGCATTGGTGTGTTATTTTTAAATAAAGTTATATCGCTCAATGGCACATAAACAGAATATAAAACAATTTTTATGGAGAAAAAGGTAGTCCGCTCCACTATATACAATGGAGCCTGCCTGCCTGGGTTTGTCTCTCTTCAGAGTATCTCACACAAGGCTGTGGTGGCCTCTCTCTCTCTCTCACCGTTGGTCACTGATCCGGCCGCATCCCGTCTGCCGGCGGAAAGGGAGGATGTGCATCATTTCTCTGTTCGACGGCGTCGAGGTAGCATGTCCTGATCTACGGTACACACCATTCTCTTTGACCAAGCTCCGGCGTGGTAGGGCCTATGCCACCTGCTCGATGCCGTAGTATGGGCAGATCCTGCCCGCTGCCGCTCACCTAGTTACATCTCAACGACCCCCAGGTATCCCCTCCGGCCTTGCTCCACTGCCCGTCTTCCCCACGTCGCTGCATGTGGAAAATCTTGCATGTGGATCTTCCATAGTTCTTTGCCCAAAACGTAGCTCGTCCGGCGTACTTTCCATATTGCAATCTCGTGCTCACACCGTTTTAGACAAACACAACTATGTTGTTATCTTTCCTTAGGACAAGGAATATGCTTCTTTTTTGTCATTGCATGTGTCATCAACTATTATTGGCCAGTAATTGTTTCCTTTCTACCTCTTTTTTGCAAGCAGGGCTATCCATTTCACCTTGTTGCTATTGCGACCTTATGGTGAACTGCACAAATCACTTTTTTCTTAAGAGTGTTTTGTGCAGTTGTACTAAAATTTCACACGGGCAACGTCTCTACATTTCAGTGCGACTGCACAAAGGGAGATTGGTTTTGCTCTATCCTCCTCATCCAACTCCGAGCCTAATCTTCTCCAACTAGTTAGTCTTAAGAGAGATTGCAAAGGTGACCGACTTCTATTTGTGTGTTTATTGTTTCATCAACAGTCCTCTATTATCGTAATCACACTTAATATCTTTGGAACAGGGACGCTCAGCTCTATTTTAGTGGAACTGCACAAAATGATCGGAATGTTGCATGCTCCAGACAGCTACTTTTTTCCCAACATGCCTTGTTGATTTAGACAGAGCTGGGGGGACGTTGCTGCCAATGAAAGCATGGATCAATTTTAATTTAACACCTTCTCACAACTTTGTCTTCAGTTGTGATGTAAATATTAGCTCTGATCTGCTAATCATTGAGATGCATTAGCAAGGAAGTTAGTTTTTTATTGTTTCCGAAAGAGCATCGATGGCAAGACACACGAAACAAAAGCTGAAAGCTCAGAGCATTCTACAATTTCATGTCGCTGGAAAATTATTTTATAGTACGTCAATTATGTAAACAAACGATGGAAGCTTGATAGCATTGCTAGAAGCCTCTCCAGCATCCGGGTCCATGTGCCATGCACAAAATTATACTCCTCCATTCCTAAATATTTGTCTTTTTACAAATTCCAAATGGGCATATTTTAGAGTGTAGATTCACTCATTTTGCTTCATATGTAGTCACTCGTTGAAATCTCTAGAAAGACAAATACTCCGGAGTATATTTAAGAACCGAGGGAGTAGTGCACAACCGCATGGGAGACTCAGCCCGGTTGTTGCGCCGCATTAATAGTGAGTAATGAGCAGTCAAATCATAAGCCCCACCTTTCCCACTATAAGTTGCTCGGAAGAAGCAACCATCAATGCGCTCTTCTTTGAATCCGCTCATACTACTCCATCCGTCACTGTTTGTAGAGCGCGCTTCAAAAAAAATCTCTAGGACCAAGGCGACTATCGATCGGCCTGAAAAATATCATTGGTAGTTATAGCACATCATCTATTACTAGAGGAAATAATGCGTACACACATGCATGCAGTGCTTCCACCCTGGGTACACACATGCATGCACTTACTCCACTCCGTAGTACATCAAGAGAAAATTGTGGACTTGATTGCGGTTACCACGCCCTAATTAATTGAGCATTAAACCAAACACGTCTAAAGTCTCTCTAGTGGTGGAAATGCATTGAGAGAAATGCATCAGAATGAAGCGTGCCATGTAAACTGTGACGGAGGGAGGAGTAGTATGAAGGTGCAAAACCAAGTACGCGTATGGCCAGTCGGTCAACGCACCTCCTCTTGGCATATCACTGACATGTGGGACCGGAGTGTGAGCAAACTGATCTCAATTGACGGCAAAATGACCAACCCGCCGTTCCTTGAGAGAGACGAGGAGCGAGAACACACAGACGGGCTCGCACGGAGGTCAAGATATATTCGAGCATGGTGATCGATATCATCATTACATGTTCGATGTTTTTTAATACTACACTATTGGGCTGCCATTTTCCGCCCTTCTCCCGAATAAATGTGTGCTTTATCAGAGATTAAAATAGAATAAGAGTACAGGCGCTCCACCATGCGGTTCTAGTAGTAGTACTACTCATACTACTAAACCTTGTGCTTGGCTCTTCGCCTCTTCGTGAAGTCAAACAATGATGGTACTCTACATGTTGGGTACTATAGTGTATGCCTCTAGCAATCTGACACCAAATGAATTGATGCATGTCCACCGCCTGGGCGAGGGTAGGTTGCATTAGTCAAAAGTCGTAAGCGAGCTTCACCTTGTCATGCAAACTTCTCCTCGTTCTGTGAGTTGATGGGACACACCAAAAAGTAGTGCTAGTCCATACTCCCTCCTTTTCGGTTAATATGGCTTAATCTTTTTTGCAGGTAAACGAGAGAGCTTTATTCATATATAAGCATTCTTAGGACGATCAGCCAAGAGACTGGTCACTAGGAAGCGAGGTACCCCGCAAAAAAAGAAGAAGGAAGCGAGGTGTTTCATCAAGCCAGCTCTCGGCCACATTCAAAGTGCAGCAAGCACGGTTCGCACAAAGATGCGCCGCAAGGTTTGCTGACCTGTTTACATGCTGAATAACAAAAAAAGAGGAAATATTACTGAGCGCTCCTATTTGTAACAGGATATGAGCCAGAATTAAGCGATAATTGTGGCGAGTGTTCCATGCAATCAACTTTCATTATCACATGCTAGAACCCTCAAAGAGAACCAAATGTGTTGAAGATTGCTTTATCACATTTTTAAAATATAATAAGAGTGCAGATGCTCCTCCATCCGGTTCCTAGTAGTATAGTACATACCTCTATAGTAGTAGTACTAGTACTAGTAAACTTTGCGCTTGGCTGTTCGCCTCTTCGGGAAGTCGAACAATAATAGTACTAATATAGTGTATGCTTCTGGCAATCTGACACCAAATTAACTGTTGCACGTCCACCGCCTAAGCGAGGAGAGCTTGCATTAGTCTCCTTGTCCTGCGAGCCACCGTGCGCAAGCTTCTCCCGTCCTGCAAGCTTCTCCTCGTCCGACAAGTTGACAGGACACAACAAAGTAATGCTACTCCATACTGCCTCCTCTCCAGTTATTATGGCTTAATTTCAAACGAGATAAATACACTGTCTGTCACTGTATATTTGTAAAAATATGGTCACTGGACTTCATAATATGCTCATTGCGCTCAATATATACATTTTTTGGTGTTTATACAGTCACTAGCTCACCCTGGCTGAGTATGTGTGTGCATGCACGTGTAGGTTGAGCACTTGAGTGTGACTGTGTGTGTTCCATCGTGTGCTCGGACATGCATGCATTAGGGCGTCACGCATGTTTTTGCATCCATGTGTACGTGTGACTGTTGCATGCATGCACGAGGTTGTAGTCCCTTACATTCACATGTTCATAAGTCAATGCTTTGTCAAACGTTGCATGCAAGGTTTAATCATTCGTTGTTCACTCATGCATTCCCGATATTAATACGTTGGTAAAGACAATTTTCTTGAGGAAAACGATCCCATGAATTGAGTACAAAGAGGACCAATAAGCCAGGATGGAGGGAGTACCAGTAGTGAACCGAAAGGAGGGAGTACATACTAGTAGTACAGTACTACGTAACAACGTGTAGTAACAAAATTCCTCTATGCACATCCTGTCTATGTGTCATGCAAGAAAATAGAGATAAGTACAAGTGAGACTCAGGAACGGTCGTACACGTAGGGGGAGTACATGTAGGGGCCACTAAGGAGCAGTCAAATCACACAGTAAGTTAGTCGGAAGAAGCAACCATCATTTCACTCTTCAATGACACATACGCAATATAAAATGGTTGATATGGAGAGAAAAAACCCACTATATATACACTAGTAGGAGCTTAAGCTACAAGCCTACTTGCTTGGGTTGCTCTCTTCACAAGCATAGAACGACGGTGGCCACACCGCTGGTCACATATCCGGCCTGATCCCGCCGCTGGGGGAAGGGAACAATGTTCTGCGTAGACGCGGTTGACATCGGCGAGGGAGAAAACCCACAGTCGGTGCGTCCCAATCGGGGGTCCCCGCGGTATGGGCTGATGCCGCGTCCCAACCGCCCTTCTAGCTACAGCCCGACGTCCCAGGTAGCACATCTTCCTTTGGGAGCGGGCTTGCTCCACTGCCGCAGCTCCCCACGTAGCTCCATCTCCATGTCGATCTTTCTCTACTTCTACCGGCTTCTATTTGTGATGAGTTTATGTCTCATGAACTAGTGCCAGTACTATTATTCTAATCACACTTCTTCAATATCTTTGCCATCAGGGATGCTCAGCTCGATTTTAGTGGAACTGCACAAAAGCATCGTATGATCCGAGGGTGCCAGCCGTCTTTCCTTCGGCAGGTTCTACCTAGCCAGGAAATTAAATCCTGTTTAGGGTTTAGGGTTTAAGTCGTAGTGACCCCATCAGTAGTTTTTCTTTTGTACACGCTCTCACAACTTTTGTCTTTAGTTGTGAAGTAAATATTGGCTATGATCTGTGAATCATTGAGATGCATCAGCATGCGTGTTAGTTTCCTTTGTATTTGATGGAATGTTGTAACGGGGCAACCTTGGAGTAGGAATGAAAATGGAGTGGAAAGTTTCCGTTTTTCCGGAGAAAAAATGGAAACGGAGAGAAACCAACGTTTCGTTTCGTTGGATCGCGCCATCGAGCAAAACCAACATTTAAATCACTTCTGTCGCGTTCGTGTCTCACCCTCCTCCACGGCTCGACCCCACACGGTCGCTCGACATGCCACTCACCATGAACCGAGTATACGATAACTTTCCCGCCCGCTTGTCGATGGATCGTGCCATGGAGTACTAGCACTACTGGAAGAGATTGACGAGTTGGGGGTAGACATCTAGCTTTAGTACGGGCTCCCAAGAACTTTTTACATGCATGTTGTGGCCGGCTATTGCGACCTTTGAACGCGGAGTAGTCGCATGCACCGGGAAGCGGCACGGGCGACACTCTCTCGGCCAGCGCGCTGCTTCAATGCCGGCGCCAGTGAGAGGTCGCGTCCGCTCTGGCCGGGCATGAATGTGGCACTGACCGTTTCGGGCGGGAAGCACGCGCGGGTGATGAAGAGGGTTCGAGTTAGTTAGGAGCGGGCATGGCAACGGTCTGGACGCCTGCAAACAAGAGATGATGTACGTTAATATTGCTGCGTATATAATTAACAATGTAAATAATGTGCCAGTTGGACAAATATGATTGGAGATGGAGATGGAGATGGAATTTTACGTAAACACGGATATGCATGTCTATGTCTATGTGTGTGTGTGCGTGACGACTCTCGCGACCTGGAAGTGCGGGCATGTTTTTGATCGAGTTTTCTTTCTTCGTATGTTAAAAAATTGTCCGCCAGTTTTCGTATCTTTTTCCCGGGAACACGCGTGTTCTATTTAAAACCACTGATATGGAGAGATTTTTTTACTCCATTGTATATATAGCCTCTTGTTTGATAGGGTTTCTCGTGTCTCGCTCTCACGGCCTCTCCATATCAAAACAAGATGACAGTGTCCACTCTATCTCTCTCCTCACCGGTGGTCACAGATCCGGCTGAATCCCGTTCGCTGCGGGAGGTGAGGAGGTGCAGCATTGACATTGTCACCGTCGGCGATGGAGGAAGCCGATGTGCACCGTCCTCTCGGAGACGACGCTGGCGCGGACGAAGGTCCTCCGCGCCCTTGTTCGCTGCGTCGTGTTGGGAAATCCCGCCCGCCCCCCTAAGCGACATCTTGCCCACCTGGGGTATAACTTCTTGGACTGGTCCAGCTCCCCAGGTCGCTGCATGCGGGTTTTCTTCTATGCGACTACTCCCCAGCTCCCCATGTATAGTAGCTAGGGTTCGTCGGCTGGTCCAACATCACCTACTATTATAGAGGAAATGCCACTCGAAAAGTTGTCCTGATTTATGCCTCGGTGGAGGTATACATGTTGTTTCGACAAAAAGTACATGGTGGTTGTGCGGTCATTGTCCATATGCTCCTATTGCTGCTGCTAATCTAATACTATCACTGGTTAAATGAAGAAATGCTTTTTTTCTCGGGTATCCTGGTTTAGTTCCCATCAAGATAATCATGATGCTTCTGTTTGTTGGTGTACTTTTCATTAATTCTTATTGACAATTGAGATGTCGTTGTTAATCTTGTACCACTGCCAAAACAAAGTAACAACACTATATCCCTTTTTTATATTTTTGCAAACAGCGATGCGTATCTCCATACCCGGGCATGTCTTCCTCAATTTTAGTGGAAGTGCACAAAATTGGATGGCCATTGTTGTTCCGCCTCACTGTCCCCTTCCACGTGGTTCTTCCTTCCTCGAGCTTGATTAATGAGAAGAAACAGACCACAGTGAGGATTTGTCGAACTTCATAGGTGCCTCACCCAAACTTGATGCCAAATGGATGATGCATCACCACGATGACCTATCGATGCTCATGGTTGCACCTCATGGTTGTGTCGGCTGGTGAAGATGGTCGATTTTCCACGAAAACAAGCTGTCTTCCATCAGTGCTCTTTGCTGCTTGTTACCCACAAAGATGATATCCTTCATCAGTTCACCTTGGTTGCCTTGAAGACGCAGTCGTCTTTCACATTGGTGCAATTTTATCACACAATTGGCTATGAACCAAATGTTTCCTCGAAGAAGGATCGACGTTGGTACTAAGAGCATAAGTTTTGTATTGATTTCTAAGCCTTCTCACAACTTTGTCTTCAGCTCCCCTGTAATTTTATTTGTCCAGCTATTAATTTGATTAAAAAATGGTGTGGACTAAAAACCTGGATGGACATAGTAGCCCTCCATTTTTATTTACTTCGCATATTAGATTTGACTGAAGTCAAACTTTGTAAAGTTTGACCAAGTTTAGGCCGAACACAACAAACCATAATTATTGAGAGAGGGCAAACTGTACATACTCTCAAACCTTTCCGATAATTGAAATTAAAATTCTTTATTTGTACACACTCTCACACGTTTCCGATAATTTGGCGCATGTGTGGTTGTTCACTTAAGGGAGGTAGTGTACCGCACGTGAAGGACAGGAAGTGCGACCAGGACGCGTGGATCGTTAGTTCATCGGAAGTAGTAGTTTTCTTCACTGGTACGTTAAATAAAGAGTTTCGTTTCGTACTTACACAATTTAAAATGATTGTTATGGAGAGAATAAGAAAACCACTCCACTATATATTAGTAGTATACACGAGTACTATATGGACGCAACTTCATTGACTTAGTGCACCTGCCTTTGGGTTTATGACAGGTGGGCCCAAAATGTGGCTGGCCCACCTGTCATACAGCCAAAGGCAGGTGCAGTTAAGGCACCAGAGCTCAGTCAATACTATATATGTAGTACTATATAAGCTGGAGCCTCAGCGCTTGTTCGCTAGGGTTTGCACTCTCCACACTCTCGCCGCACTACATATATATATACACGCTGGAGGCTCAGCGTTCCTTTGCTAGGGTTTGCTATATTCACAGTCTCTCACCCTCTTCACCAGATCTAAACAAGACTGCGTTGGCCTCTGTCTCTCTCTCCCCCCTCACAGCTGGTGAAGGAGGCGTCCGGATCCCGTCGCACCGGCAAGGGGAGGAGGTGCAGCGTTCACTCTATCGCCTTCGGCGAGGGAGGCAATCCACTGCCAGCTGTGCTGTTCTCTTTCACCCAGCGCCTGTGCGGGAGGGCCACCGACCCCTTCTTCCTCGCTGTCGTACGTAGTGTGGGCAGATCCGGCCTCCCGCCGCACACCTTGCCACATCCCGACGACCCTAAGGTATAAGTTTCTTTGAAACCGTCATTGCTCTAGCTGCATGCGGATCTTTTTTGATTCTGTAGTCGAATCTAGGTCTTGGTCCAAAGAGAAAGAAGGGTGCGGTGGGGTGGAGCATGAATCTAGGACGTGGTTCAATGAGGAAAGGAGGGAGGGAAAGTAGTATAGACTGGCTATCCAGCCGCTTTGTTGGTCGAAAAGGGAAAAAGGGGGTAACCCAGTACACACATCTGTAAGGAACCGATCTCTTTGTTGAAAAGGGAAAGAAACTGGGGGGTCGGGTAGTTTGTGCAGGACTAGATTTGCTGCCCTCACATAGGAAAAAGGTTCAAAGAGAACAAATATGGGACCAATGTAGATATGCTGCTTGGCTACATACTCTGCATTACCCATTTATACGTGTGGACGCACATGGTGCTGGCATGTCCCATGTCCCATACAACTATTTTGCTTTTGTTAATCTAAGAATGCCGCTGGAAAATTGAAGCAATGCCACTGTTAAAAGTAAATTACATTTTTAACGAATGTTGTTTTAAGAGAATGTCTCTGTTAATATGAATCAATGCAACCGTTTTAGAAATGCTACTATCCTACTTTGTTTTCCATCAAGATAAGTTAGATGCTTCTTTTTTTCGTCGTTTGTTTCATCCTCCTTTATTGGCCAGTAATTGTTTCCTTTTTTGCCTCTGTTAAAATAGGATATCTATTCAACTTGTTGCTATAGCAAACTTAAATGTCACACTGGCGACTTTGCTTGATTTCAATGCAACTGCACAAAACGAGATTGGATTTCCTATTCGTGTTGGCAGATTCGTACGTGATCTTGTGTGCGTCATGAAAGGTTGGTACCTGCCTTCATCCACATGATCGTGCAGTGTGCTTTGAGATGTTGTGCTACTTGTATTGGTACTGTTTTAAATAAATGTTGAATTGAAGCTATTGTATTGCTCTTTTTTCCCATTAAGTAGTGAACAAAAATGGTACCAACCCAGACATGATGCTTGTTGCTTTGTTACAACAAACTCTGCATCACCCCCTTTATAAGTAGATGGAAGCACATGGTGTTGTTGCGCCCACTCTCCCTGGAACTGTTTATGCTTTTTGTTAATCTAATGCCGCTGGTAAAATTAAGCAATGCCACTCTCAGAATTAACTACTGAATCTTAGTTCAAAACTGCAACACTTGTTAGGGATTGGCGGAATTACCATTTTTGTGGCCACATGTTTCATCCTCCTTTATTTGACAGTAATTGATTCCTTTTTTGCCTCTGTTAAAACAGGGATATCTATTCAACTTGTTGCTATTGCGACATTTTGCTTCGCTACGCAAAACACTTATGTTTTAAGAGTGTTTTGTGCAGTTCAACTTGAATGGCACATCGACAACTTTGCTTAATTTTGGTGGAACTGCCCAAAAGGAGATCGGATTTTCATATATGTGTTGGGATTTCGTTCAAATACTCCTCGCGAGCTGTTTCAAATCTTTGTCAAGAAAGGCCAGTACCGACTTTCATCCACATGATGCTGCAGTGTGCTTTGAGATGTTGTGCTACTTGTATTGGTACTATTTTGGATAAATGTTGAATTGAAGCTATTGAACTGCTGTATTTTACCATTAAGTGAGCAAAAATTGTTCCAACCCATACACGATGCTTGTTTCTTTGTTACAACAAAACTTTGCATCACCCCCTTTATAAGTAGATGGAAGCACATGTTATTGTTGTGCCCACTCTCCCCTGGAACTATTTATGCTTTTTGTTAATCTAATGCCACTGGTAAAATTAAGCAATGCCACTCTCAGAATTAATTAACTACTGAATCTTAAACTACAACAATTGTTAGGGATTGGCGGGATTACCATTTTTGTGGACGCATGTTTCATTCTCCTTTATTGGCCAGTAATTGATTCCTTTTTTGCCTCTATTAAAACAAATCAGTCGCATTGTTTTAGGAATGGTACTATCCTGCTTTGTAGTTCTTTCTACATGTTTAACCAAGGTATTGTTAAGATAATGTCTGTTAAAATGAATCAGTCGCATTGTTTTAGGAATGGTACTTTTTTGCTTTGTTGTTCTTTATACATGTTGAAACGAGGCATTGTTAAGATAATGTCTCAGTTAATATGAATGAATCACACTGATGGAGAATTGCTACTCTCCTGCTTGGTCCCATTAAGATAAGGTAGATCAGTAGATGTTTTTCTTCTATGAGTACAAGTCATCAACCATTATTTCTCAGTAATTGTTTCCCTTATACCTATTGTTGCTTACAGGGATATCAAAATTAAAGCTTGGTTTTATTCCGACTTTGATTTTAGTTGAACTGCACAAAAGGAGCCAATGTGTCTAAGGCAAACTACTGCATTAGTTGGTCTAGTTGGTCTTATCACTTTGCAGAAAGAAGCAGTCACTGTTTGCGCTACATTATAGAAGGAATGATCGAGAAGCTTTACAGAGTATTAGTAGAGGCTGGTGACATGACTAGTCTACAGAGATCATAGGAAACTCTACAACACATGGAGTGCACTGGGCAAAAAGTGCCCAAACAAGTACAAGAAGCCATGACAGGACTCCAAGTCCGTCAATGTCATTCTAAGCAATAATGATGGGGCATCTGGGTATGGTAATCTATTTACCGTACTTTCAGTTTGTTAGTCCATCGATTGGTGGGTTGACACTGGGGCCAATATTCATGTGTGTGCTGATGCGTCTTTGTTTTCTTGCAGCATATAAATACGAAATCCACAGGGATGCTCAGCTTGATTTTAGTGGAACTGCAAAAAAATGTTCAGATGGTTTCTGTCGTCCATAATACTTCATCATGAACAATGCATCGAATGGTTCTCTAATCATTCGTTGTCACCTTGAGCCACCGGACTACCAGTTGACAAACTGATGACAAACCCTGAATGTTCCACAATCATAGGCATTACATATTTTGAATGGGAAAAGCTTGTCAAAGTTTAATCATTGATGTTAGCAAGAATACATTAGTTTGATATATTGGAATTGGAAAACCTTGTCAAATTTTGCTCATTGATGTTAGCCAGAAGACATGCATTTGATATTTTTGAGTAGGACGCCCTTTGCTGTGAGCAACGTCGATCATTTTTTCCTATTCCTGTCTTTAGTTCAGAAATATTTACTCTGCTGAGATGCATAGTCATATGAATGTTGACTTATGTAAGGTATTTTAAGAGTTTGTTCTGAATGTTGTCGATGTAATGCCAGGCCTTGTGAGTTTGATTGCAAAGTTGAGCTTGGAATGTTGTGGCATGCGGCATCACGAGCTATTCACCGTGCCTCCTGAGAATAATGCTTCATATTGTTTTGCATGTTGAGCTAATGCCTGTGATTTGCATGTTATGAAGATCATCCTCTTCTGTTGTTTCTGTGCTTAAGAAGTTCATTGTCTTATGTTTCATTCATAGCCTATACGACAACTCGGGTAGGTTAGATGTGAAACCATATGATCTTCCGACCAACTCATCATCTTAGGCCGTGATTGGATAGTTGTTTTCCAACCAAAACCGCTTGTAAAACTGACGCTTGTAAATAAAAGTAGATGGTCTCGGGCAAGCGCTTGGTTGGTCGATTTCGACTAGTAAAATATACACTGGTCTCTCAAATTACACGCGTAACCCGCTGGTTTTACTTACAGACCTCGGGCCCTTAGTTTCATTACACTGTATTTTACATGTTGTTTCCGATGATGAGTAAATTCCACTTGTATCCTAATACAGGTGTGAAATAAACCAGAGCTCCCAAGCATGGCCTTACCGTTTCATGCCGTCTCAGTCTCTCGAAGGTGCTCATACATGTCTGATGATCCCGGCTTCCTGAATGAGCAGCGGGCGCTGTATCAGACCATCCATAGGGCCCGTGAGGCCCTCTCCATCATCCTTCGAGTTGTTGCGCTCGCCGTGGCGCCGAGCATTGTCAACATGGTCAACGAACATGAGGATTCAGGAGATGACTTTATTTTGACTGGATGACGTAGGGACCCACTAGGGCCATAGCCGTATGTACGCAAGTGCCTCCTTATTATGTACAACTATTTTTTTGCTTCCTCCTGTTTTCCTGACATCACGGTTCCACACCATTGGCAACTTATGTAGTGAATAAACGAGATAATTGCACAAGGAGCGGCCGACAGCTGGGACCAAGCAGCTCGGGTAGTATTTGTGTTTTTGAGGTGTGAGCACTGCAGAGTTTTTCTTGAGCGATGTTTTCGTTGTTGTTCAGAGGAGAGCAGGGTATTAACTGGGCGAGCTGTGGCCCGTCTAGGCCAGATATCTAGCCCAGATATTAATTTTTTCAAGTTGAAAATGGCTAGCCCAGCTATACTTTTTTTTGAGGAATACCCAGGCAAGGTCTACTTGTTGTTCTCTGCCCCGTTGGGCTGCAAATCTTTCATAGGAGGGATGCATTAGGCTTAATAGGAAAATGGGCTTTAAGAAATAATAAATGGGACGTAATTATAAAACTGGGCTGTAACTATAAAAAAATGCACCAAACACGTAATTAGTTTATAAAATATTATTTTTGGATTTTGAAAATTTTAATTTCATCAATTGTTGCGCACGCAATGTTTCGTTGGATTTTTACGTAATACAAATTTATATTGAAATTGTATTTAATCTGACTAGAAATTTCGGGATAAAAATATTTCGGATCCCATCAAAATGTGGGAAATTTTATTGAATCCTATTTGAATGGTTGGTTGAAATTATTAATCGTTGTCCTAGCTAGAAAATGGGTTGTACTTTTAACAAACTGTAAATGGGCTATAGTAAATTCCATTAGAATTCAAAAATGGACCGTACATTCTTACAAATTGCAAATGGGCTATAACTTCTCTACCACACACTTGTGTGCCTACTAAGTTGACGCGTCCCCTAAAAAAGTTAAGTTGACGCGTATGCAAGGCTTTGTCAACTTATAGTCAACACACGGTTCTAGCAGCAGTGGCCGTTGGAAGTCCATCCAACAGATGTCGTGCTTCTTCTTCAATCTCGGATATTCTAGCTTCAGCCACCCCAAAATAATTCCCCCCTGACATCTGGGGTGTACTGTTTCGGAGGCTGACCTGTGGGCCTACTAAGTTGACGCGTACCAAGGGCTTTGTCAACTTAGTCAATATAAATGATTCTAACTGCAGTGACCGTACAATGTCCATCTAACGGTCGTCGTTCTTCTTCAACCTCTGGTCTTCTTGCTCCAGCCGCCCAAAACAGCACCGGTCGTGCCGCCTGCTCCTGCCTCCCATGGCCGGCTATGCTGCCACAGAGGCCTCACCGCCCCTACTACTCCCACCGCTGGCCAGGCCATCCCTCCACTCACCCACACCCCCTGTTATTCTGCGGTGACAACAGCCTCACACCGAAGCCAAACCAGTGAACCCTCGTACTCCTTTCCGCATGGGCATCCACTACCGCGTCTTCTCCGGCTCCGCATCGTCCCCTTCCTAGGCCTCACCATCGTCCACTGCCCTGGTGCTCTCGGCGCGGCGTGGTCAACGTGGTCAAGGAACAACTTCCATCGGACGTGGACTGTACATGGAGAGGCTGACAGCTGGGTCCACGGCCGCACACAAGGAAATGCCTCCTTATTACATGCAAAATAATGATTCCTCCACCTGACATCTGGGACCCACCGGAAGGGCCTCTGTATTTCACGAAAAAATGCTCCCCCCGCTGACAGGTCGGACCCACCAGCTATATCTTTACACGTAAGGAAGTGCCTTCTTATTACGCAGAAAAAATGAATACTCCCTCTGCTAGCTGGGACCTAGCATAGTGGGAGGCTGACTTGTGGGCCTACTAAGTTGACGGGGACGGAGGGCTTTGTCAACTTAGTCAATATAAACGATTCTAGCTCCAGTGACCGTACGATGTCCATCCAACGGCCGTAGTGCTTCTTCAACCTCTAGTCTTCTTGCTCCAGCCACCCAAAGTAGCACCGGTCATGCCGCCTGCTCCTGCCTCCTCTGGACGGCTGTGCTACCACGGAGGCCTCAGCACCCCCTACTACTCCCACCGCTTGCCAGGCCATCCCTCCACTCACCCACACCCCCTATTATTCTGCGGCGACGGCAGCCTCACACCGCAGCCGAACTAGTGAACCCTCGTACTCCTCTCCGTGTGGGCATCCACTGCCGCGTCTTCCCCGGCTCCGTGCCGTCCCCTTCCTAGGCCTCACCGTCATCCACTGCCCTGGTGCTCTCGGCGCGGCGTGGTCAATGTGTTCAAGGAACAACTTCCATCGGAAGAGTACTGTATGTGGAGAGGCTGACAGCTGGGTCCACGGTCGCAGCAAGGACCTCCACCTGATAGCAGAGACCCACCGGACGGGCCACCGTATTTCACGAAAAAAAACATTTCCAGCCTGACTGCTGGGACCCACCAGCTACATCTTCGCATGCAAGGAACTGCGTCCATATTACGTGCAAAAAATGATTTGCCCCCTGACTGCTGGGACCCACCAGCTACATCTTCGCACGCAAGGAAGTGCCTGACAGTCGGGACCCACCAGGTCGAAGCATACGTAGTGTTGTCATTCTGGTCGCGAACGTGTATGTACATACTGGTCGATTGGTCTGTTTGCAGGCTGCAATGATGAACCGTGGCCGTGCAAGGAAGGAAGGGCATGTGTCATAGTAGAGGCGCACACGTGTTGTAGTAGAGGCGCGCACATAGCATGTACACGTATGTATAGTGTCCAGGGTGCAAGAAAGTAAATACGGCATGTACGTACATACGGGAAGGGTCTTGAACGCCTACTCACGCACACGTATGGCCAGGGCTCATGTACATGGATGGGTCAGAACTGAGAAACTGCATTGTCGTCGTGTTCATGGGGAGCCAACCAACTGGGTCAAAACGGAATGCGTTGTCGTGTTCATCGGGAGGGCTTGGATGGAACAGCCAATGGAAATGAGGCCTGGCGTACTGCAGAACGGAGGAAACGACCTTGTGTTCGATCGGCCACAGTCGAAACAGGATCTTGTTCATCAGGAGGGGTCTGGTGTACCGCAAACAGAGGAAACGGCCTTGTGTTCGACTGGCCACGGTCGAAACGGGGTCCTGTTCATTGGGAGGGGTCTGGCGTACCGCAAAACAGTGGAAACGGACATGTGTTGGAGCGCTACGGTCGAAATGGGGGTCCTGTTCATTGGGGAAAACGGGACTCCACGGGATATTGTTCATCTCCACCGTCGACCTCCTCCAGCCTCCACGGGCTACTGTTCATCCACCGTCGACCTCCTCTAGCCTCCACCTGTGATTGTTCATCCACGGGCTCCTGTTCATCCAGCATCCACCGTGCGCTCCTCCACCGGCTACTGTTCAACCAGCCCTTTCCATGGGGTCCTGTTCAACCACCCCTCCACGGGCTACTGTTCATCCACCCCTCCAGGCTACTGTTCAACCAGCCCTCCACCGGCTACTGTTCAACCAGCCCTCTCCACGGGGTCTTGTTCAACCACCCCTCCATGGGCTACTGTTCATCCAGCCCTCCACCGGCTACTGTTCAACCAGCCCTCCAACGGTTACTGTTCAACCTTCCCTCCACGGGGTCCTGTTCATCCAGCCCTCCACGGGGTCCTGTTCATCCACGCCCAACCGGCTCGATTAATCGGGGTCCTGTTCATCCAGCGGCAACACCACGGGTTCCTGTTTATCCAACCCCCCACCGGGAACTGTTCATCCAAACCCCCAACAACGCTCACTGTCGTGGATTTGTCACGGCAGATGTCCTTAGTGTCAGGACTTAGTCGCGAGGCCAACGCATCTATGTGGTAGCTTGAGAGGGGTTGGGCGGAATCGAGAGACGCAACACATAAGAGGAGGATTTAGACAGCTTCAGGCCCCGGGAAACATCATCCGGTAATAACCCTACATGCTGTTTGTGGCTAGGTCTCATTATGATCATGAGGGAGTCACCGTAAGCCGGCTCTCCTCTTTCTATCTAGCCCTAGATATTGTTTCTTGTTACTTGCCCCTCTTTGGGGTGCCCTGCCCCTCCTTATATAAGTTAGAGGGGCGGGTTACATGTGGAGTCCAAATAGGATTAGGACTAGCCTATCTTCTACTACAAACCGGATACAAGTCCAGGTCTTGATTCCTTGTAAGGAAGATATTCCTCACGCCTTTCCTCTTAAGCCGTCCTACCATAACGTAAGCCGGCCTTCTGGGCCTTGAGCCTCCTGGGCCCCTGGGTCTTGTCGCTCCTCTGATCTGCTTGCCAGGTCACCCATAAGTCGCCAGGATCGAGCGGGTCACTTAGTGTGTCGTCCAGCCAGGGCGGGTCATTAGTGAGTCGCCAAGTCCGGCCGGGTTATACTTCCGGCCGGGTTACACTGCGCGGTATATCCCCGACATTAGCCCCCAAGTTTAGCTTGGATTTATCCATGGTAAACTTATGCTGCAAAATAAACACAAGAACAAATTTGACAGGTTGTGCTCTGGGTTAAGAATTCTTGCAAACCGGCACCTGAACATCCTTAAGTCCTTGTCATTTCCTTCTTCTAGAAAATCCGGGTTAATAGACCAGCTTCATACTCAAATTGCTGACATTGGTGTCTCATAGAGAAATATTGTGAAGAATAATCCACTTGAGTCGGCTTACAAAGCACCGGCTTAAGAAATATAGGTCTTGAAATACTCATCTGATATTCAGTCGATTTGAAAATATAGAACTTGCCGATCTATGATTTCCAAAATCACCGGGTTATAAAAACTGATAATACCCGATCATGATTGTTTCCAACGCCAGTTCATGATTGTTGCTAGTGTCGGTTCATGATTATTGATGACGCCGGGTTATGATTGTTGCAGACACTGGGTCATAATGATTGGTGATGTTGGGTCAATCTGGTTTGCTCAAAACTGAAAATGGGAAGATATTTCTCGCTTATATCCATATTACTTGTAGCCCCCAAGTCTTGAACAGAACAAAGTGATGATTTGAGACTTGTTTCCATATAATTACTGCCACTTTGAAGAAATCCATGTTCATCTCAGTCACTAGTAAAAACTGAATACTCCACATATGTAGCCCCCAAGTGTCGGGTTGTCATGCTTGCAACAACCTGGGACTTGAAATTGCCTTATGCTCATAAAAACTTGAATTTTTGACAGGAGCAATTGGTAGCCCCCAAGGGCCGGCTCATTTAAAATATGATGAGTCGGGTCTTCAATGAGGTGAACAAAAATGACTTTGCATTAGCCCCCAAGTGTCATGATGCATGCTTGCAGCGACATGAGACTTGCATATTTGATGTAACCTCAATTTGAATAATGTAGCCCCCAAGTGCCGGGTCGTAAGCCTGCAGCAACTCGGGACTATTCCTTCCATTGTAGAATAATTCACATCAATTAATAAAATAATAACCATTGCGCCAAAGCGACTTTGAATACCTCATCTGTTGATAAGTAAATCCAGAGTTTAAATACCCGACGGCTCTTGGCCGATGGCGATTTAATACACCTCCATTGTAAGCCGGAGTTTTTATAACCCAACGGCTTATAGCCTTTGAGAAAAATCCAGAATGGATCATCATTTTGAAACATCAACTTTGGTAACGAGCTTGAACTTAATCATTTATATGTCATATTTTTGCAAATCCTGCAAAGAGTTTAAACAACATATGCCCTGGCGACTTAATGTCAAAAGCCAGGGCGGGTAACCACCCAAATATAGTCTTATCCTGCACACAAGTAGATCACAAAATCCCTATGATACTTTGAATGATACCGCCGATTTATGTGACCCGGACAGTGAAGTTTGATAACTCAACTCTATAAGAGCCGACACATATGTTATTTGTGACAACTCAAATACTTGCGATTGTATAAAAACAGATAAATTTTTTGAGGTTTCTGATTCGGATACGATCAATAAACCGTTCCAAAGGGGTTAAGCTAAGATTCGAATACGATCATATAGCCCCCAGTGGCTTTGGCGATGCCGATCAAGAGGGTATCGACAGCTATGTTCTCTTTGGTTCGACTATGACCTATGTTTGAACAGGAAGCCCCCAAATGACCTTAAAAGTTGTTTAACGATGCTGATTCGAATACGATCCATGTCGATTCCCAAAGGGGTTGAGCTATGATTTGGATACGATCAAGAAGCCCCCAAGTAGGTTCAGCAGTTTGCTAATCAAAAGGGTATGGACAGCTATGTTCTCTTTGGTTCGAATACGACCTATGTTTGAACAGGAAGCCCCCAAGTGACCATATAAGTTTTGGCATTGCGCCGATCAAGAGGGTACTGATAGCTATGCCCGATGAGCAGGAAGCCCCCAAGTGATCATAATAAGATAAGCCGTAAGGCATGATACCTATGTTTGAACCAGGCATCATGGCAGCAAGTTCTTTTTGGCACCCTTTAATCTTTCTGAGAACTCGAACTTGCGAGAGATTAATTTTTTTTGAACCGGAAGTTTAAACCGGATTTGAAAGCTTCAAAACTTTGAGAGAGATAAATTTACCTTGAGCCGGATTTGAACCAGATATTAAGAGTGCCCGTGCTTTGTGGGAGTGAGATGTCTCTTGAACCGGATTTTAAACCGGAGTCCTTCTTTTTAAGCCGGAAATTTTCTGACGGCCTTTAAATTTTTCACCAATATAGCGGTAACCTCTGGAACCGGGTTACCTTCCCTCCAATGACCCGGAGTCCTTGAATCCATTGAAACCGGCTAATTTTGCCGAGCCATACCACTATAGCCCCCGAGTCTCAAGACGACTCGAAGAGTTGGCTTGAGATTCTCCATATTTGACCATAGCAGAAGGTGTATATTATTGGCGCTGATAACACGATGTGAATCCACAGAAGGTTGAGGTGACTGCGGCGGATCTATAAATGATCCCATATGAGCCGTGTCAGCAACTCGGCCAATGGTTCCTTCCAACTAGCTGTTTGAGGTTTAACCAGACTGTAGTGGTGGCGACTTTGCGCCTGCCCATTGAGCCATCCAGTGTAGACGGCGGCTGATAAGTCATGATAACTTGCCTCCAATTTGTTGGAAGAAAACCGGGCTTCCCAAGCAGTGACTTGCTCATACTTAATAAACAGCTCATGCAGACACGTGCGGCCCAGTGTGCTGATGTAGACCAAGCCGCGAGAGACGGACGGTAAAGACGCCCGTAGCCTCAGAGGCAGTATAGACAAATGAGTCGGTCGCGGTATTGTAAGCCGGCGCAGACTGGTGAGTCAATCGCAGGCGCGATAAGCCGCACGAATGGGCGAGTCAACCACGTCGTTGTTGATGTAGTGAACAATTGTCCTGCATCAACAATATTGCAGACCAAGGCAAAGATAAACTGTTCTTTGACGAGGATAATATGTGCCAATAAAATATTTTAAATGGATATCGCTTGATATGCCAAGCCGGAAATAATCCGCCATGAAGTTGATGATCCCTAGGTGAAACTGAAATCACTCATGGGTGAGTCAGCCGCGGCAGCAGACAGATGAATCGGCTGCGGCATTTGTAAGCCGGTGTGGATAAGCAAGTTGTCCTCCGTGTTATAAACCGGTGTGGTCGTGAGAGACAGCCACAGAGTTGTAAGCCGGCACGGTCGCGAGAGACGTCCACGGCATTATAAGCCGGTGCGGGAGTCCGTTGAGTAACGTCGGCCACCTGTGCCAAAATATGTTGGCATGCCTCCATCTCCGCGGTATAATATAACCTTTTGTCATAAATAATTGCCCTGCATAAACAATATGCAGGCCAAGGCAAAGATAAACTTGTTCTTTGACAAAAAACAACATGTGATAAAAAACAAACTTGGATGGATATCACCTGTTTTGTTTAGGCCGAAAATAATCCGCCATGGAGTTGATGATCCCTAGGTGAAACTGAAATCCCTCACGGGTGAATCGGCCGCGGGAACAAACAGATAATCCGGCCATGGCGTTTGTAAGCCGGTGCTGACGGGTGAGCCGGTCAGCACGTTGATGTAAACCGGACCGCAGGGCGATGGATGTATATAACAACACTATAGGCAGAGTGGTTGTTTTCAAAAAATTAATAAATATTGATAAAAGTAAACTGGATGGATATCACCTGGTATTTTTTGCCGAATGCTGGCGATGGATAATGCATAGTGCTGCTTTTGTTTTTTGACAAAAGAGTAATTGGTTCTGTGTCTTCTAGTGCCTGAGCTCTCCACATAACCCGGCCGGCACTTTTTGAGCCAGAATTTTTGGAACCAGACCTTCTTGATAATCCGGTCGGAATCTTTGATAATCCGGAACTTTTTTTATCGGAACCTCTTGATAATCCGGCCGGAACTTTTGATAATTCGGAACTTTTGAACCGGAACCTCTTGATAATCCGGCCGGAACTTTTGATAATCCGGAACTTTTGAACCGGAACCTCTTGATAATCCGGCCGGAACTTTTCTGTAGCCTAAGTCGGAACTCTTTAACGACTCGGACGGAACCTTTCGGCGATTCGGCTGGAACCCTTCGGCGATTCGGACCGAACTTTTCATCGAGGCGATCGGAACTCTTTGGTGATTCAGACGAAACCTTTTGTCGAGGCGGTCGGAACCTTTCACCGATTCAGAAGGAACCTTTCGTTGAGGCGGTCGGAACTTTTTGCCGATTCAGTCGGAACCTTTTGTCGAGGCGGTCAGAACCTTTCACTGATTCAGACGGAACCTTTCATCGAGGCGGTCGGAACTCTTTCGGTGAGCCAGCCAGAACTCTCCAACAAGTCGACCGGAACTTCTTCAATAAGCTGGGCGGAGCTTCTCGATCCCTGGGATAGCGCCCTTCAAGAACTCAACACCACCATGCGCGAGCCCCACGGTGGGCGCCAACTGTCGTGGATTTGTCACGGCAGATGGTCCTTAGTGTCAGGACTTAGTCGCGAGGCCAACACATTTATGTGGTAGCTTGAGAGGGGTTGGGCGGAATCGAGAGACGCAACACATAAGACGAGGATTTAGACAACTTCAGGCCCCGGGAAACATCATCCGGTAATAACCCTACATGCTGTTTGTGGCTAGGTCTCGTTATGATCATGAGGGAGTCACCATAAGCCGGCTCTCCTCTTTCTGTCTAGCCCTAGATATTGTTTCTTGTTACTTGCCCCTCTTTGGGGTGCCATGCCCCTCCTTATATAAGTTAGAGGGGCGGGTTACACGTGGAGTCCAAATAGGATTAGGACTAGCCTATCTTCTACTACAAGCCGGATACAAGTTCGGGTCTTGATTCCTTGTAAGGAAGATATTCCTCACGCCTTTCCTCTTAAGCCGTCCTACCATAACATAAGCCGGCCTTCCGGGCCTTGAGCCTCCTGGGCCCCTGGGTCTTGTCGCTCCTCTAATCCGCTTGCCAGGTCACCCATAAGTCGCCAGGATCGAGCGGGTCACTTAGTGTGTCGTCCAGCCAGGGCGGGTCATTAGTGAGTCGCCAAGTCCGGCCGGGTTATTACTTCCGGCCGGGTTACACCGCGGGGTATATCCCTGACACTCACTGTTCATCCAGAGGCAGCATCGATCAACATTAGTTAGCAGCAGTAGCGAAGGAATTGCTCAATCGGGTTCAGTTAACAGCCATCGATCGATCACTCGGCTTCGGTAACGCGTAACCTGTAGTGCAATCGCTCGGGTTTAGTAGGCGAACACCTCGCTCGGGTTCAGTTAGAGCCCAATGCCTTGCACCCACGCGTGTCCGTGTACGAGAGAAACACGCAAACCTCCGTGCATCGCTCGACGCCGACCATCCACGATAACCGGGAACAACCCAATATTTTCCTCGCCCTTGCTTCTACCATGGTTTTTTCCGTCATGGACGGCCCAAAGAATGTCATGCAGCTGCGTATCCGGCCCGCCTAGGATGAAAAGCCCATTTTTTGTCATGATTTTTTGTCATAGAAGTAGGAGCCCACCACATCTATGATGATATCGGGATTTGTCACAATTATCGTCATAGAAGTGTCATAAGTATGACAGGAAATTTTTTTGTTCGGCCCAAAATGTCAGAAATGTGTCTTTATTGTAGTGTTAAGCTTATGTCACTGTTGTAACCCACCATAGGCAAATCTTGAACGTATTGCAACACCCTACAGCGGGGATCCCTCACATTTGCGCGAGAGGGAGGACATCGTAGGACAGCACCATAAATAAAATATACAATCATACCAACCAAGATCACAATTAACCCATAGGACAAAACGGATCTACTCAAACATCATAGGATAGCCAAATATCATTGGGAAATAGTACATGGAGTTGAGCACCATGTTTAAGTAGAGACTACAGCGGGGACAAGGGGTGCTACACCGCTGCATAGAGGGGGAGAGAGTTGGCGTTGACGGTAGCAAGATTGTTGTTGTAGATCACCGTCACGATCCTTGCCCCGGCGGCACTCCAGCGCCACCGGGAGAGAGGGGGAGAGAGCCCTCCTCCTCCTTCTTCTTCCTTGGCCTCCCCCTAGATGGGAGGAGAGTTCCCCCTCTAGTCCATGGCCTCCATGGTGGTGGAGGGGCGGGAGCCCCTCCAAGATTGGATCTCCCTCTCTGTTCTCTTCTGTTTCGCGTTTCCCAGATCTGGCCCTTCACGGTTTCTTAAATTCTCAGAGATCCGTAACTCCGATTGCACTGAAACTTTTACACGATTTTTCTCCATAAATTATCTTTCTTGTGCCATAAGAAGGTCCCCAACCGCCTTACGAGGAGGGAATAAGACACCTAGGCGCGCCTAGCACCCCCTGGCACGCCCTGGTGTATCTTGGGGGCTGTGGGACCCCGTTTGCGTTGATCCCACCTCCCAAAAATCACATATATTCCAAAATAATTCTCCGTAAATTTTTATCGCATTCGGACTTCGTTTGATATGGATTTTCTGCGAAACAAAAAACATGCAACAAACAGGAACTGGCACTGGGCATTGGATCAATAGGTTAGTCCAATAAATCATATAAATTATTGCCAAGAATATGTAAAAGTTGTATAATATTGGCATGAAATAATCAAAAATTATAGATACGATGGAGACGTATCAACGGGCGCGAGCGGGTGCCAGCGGGGGCGAGGCTAGGCATGCGATGCCGGCGCGAGGAGGCAGCTAGCAGCGGCACGGAAGTGGTAGGACGTGCGCGGGCGGGGGCTTGGGTGGCTGCAGCAGCAGCGGCCAACAAAAACCGGCGTAGCAGCCGCAGGCAGCGCCATCGACAGTGGCAGCAGGCTAGCTGGAGCAGCAGTGCGATGGCAGCGGGCGTCGGCAGGACACGTGTGCGGCGAGCAGATGCGGCGGGAGCAATGGGGCAACGCGGGCATTGGTGAGTGGGACAAGCGGGCGAGGCCGGCCTAGGCGCGGCGGCTGCTGGCGAGTAGGCGAATGCGGGGGCAGAGGAGGCGAGCAAGGCAGCCAGGATCGGGCGCGGTCGCGGTGGCCGCGACCACTGACCGGAATTGGGCGGCACGGGGTCGTGATGAAGAACGGACAAAATAAGGGAAGACTAGCAGGGGGACAACACGGTGCTCACGGGTAGGCTCAAGGAGGCACGTCGAGGGGTTTAGGAATGCAGGGGTTGACGGAGCAGTGGTAGCGTCATGGTGGTCGGAGGTGGAGAAGACGACAACGATGACGTGATGCAGGACAACTCCATGGGTCGGACACGGGCGTGTAGAGGACGAGGACGACGCCAAGAAGGCCACAGAACAACTCGATGAGCCCCGGGGAGGCCGTTGGCCACGACCATGATGATGTGATGGCAGCGGCAGCTCTCTGCGGGGCAAGTCCAGAAGGGGGTAGAAGGGGATCTGGGCGCGAGAGAGGGAGGTTTCTAGGGTTCGACAACGGGAGGGGGCCGCCGGGATTTTGTAGAGGGGGGTGGCCGGGTGATGGCCAGTGCGTGGCCGCCGACGGGGCGATGGGTGCCACAACCCCCCCCCCCCCGTGAACAGGAGGAGGAGGGAGGGGTATGTGGGTTGGCCGATTTTTTCTTAATGAGCCAAGGGTCCAGTAGTTTAGGTCTTTTGTTTTTCATTTACTCACCTCTGTTTATTTTCTTTCCACAATTTTATTTAATTTACACAATATTTTAGTTTAGGTAAAATACAAAAGTACTTTATAAATTAGTATTACTATCTATACCTCTGCAACAAAAAGTTCCGCTCACAAATAAAATAGTTTAACATTTTAGAAATTATAAAAGGCATTTATATAATTGTTTAAGACACTAATCTAATTATCTTTGAGCACTTAAACCTTTTATAATTTTTTTGTTTCCTCACCAATAACACCTATGAATTATTTGCCACAGTTTGCACATTTTACTTTTGACATTTGAAAAAATTTTAATTTTGACTTTATATTAAATTTGAATTTGAACCGGTTTTGAATCAAAGAGTTTAACAACTGTAATCATGGTGACATGGCATCATTAATAGGGGATTATTGTAGCTTAATTATCCAGGCGCCACAACTCTCCTCCACTATAAGAAATCTCATCCCGAGATTTAGGAGGTAGAAGGAAACAAAACAAGGTATTCATCTCGAAGACGATCCTCGAGTTCCCAAGTGGCTTCATCTTCAGAAGGATTTGACCACTGAACTTTTAGAATTTTGATAGTCCTCTGACGGGTGTGACGTTCAGCTTGAATGATAACGCGGATCGGATGCTCTTGGCAAGCGAGATCATCTTGCATGGGTTGAGCTTTATAAGCCATGGGGTTGTTGCAATAAGACTTGCGACTCAGGGCATCGGCCACGACATTAGCCTTGCCAGGGGTATAAGAAATACCGTAGTCATAGTCTATAACTATTTTCATACATCGCTGTTGATGGAGATCCAGATCTAGCTGAGTAACAGATACTTCAGACTTTGATGATCTGTGAAAATCTCGCAACGATTACCAAGAAGGAAATGTTGATACGTCTCCAACGTATCTATAATTTTGATTGTTCCATGCTACTATATTATCTTTTTTGGATGTTTGATCGGCTTTAATAAGCTCTTTTATATTATTCTTGGGACTAACCTATTAACTGGAGGCCTAGTGCTAGTTTCTGTTTTTTTGCCTATTTTAGAGTTTTGTAGAAAAGGAATACCAAACGGAGACCAAACGGAATGAAACCTTCGCGATGATCTTTCTTGGACCGAAAGCAAACCAGAAGACTTGGAGTAGAAGTCTGGAACGCCACAAGGAAGCCACGAGACAGGAGGGTGCCCCTAGGGGGTAGGTGCGCCCCCACCCTCGTGGGCCCCTCGTAGCTCCACCGATGTACTTCTTTTGCCTATATATACTCTTATACCCTAGAAACATCAGGGGCAACCACGAAACCACTTTTCCACCGTGACAAACTTCTGTACACGCGAGATCCCATCTTGGGGCCTTTTACAACGATCTGCCGGAGGGGGAATCAATCATGGAGGGCTTCTACATCAACACCATAGCCTCTCCGATGAAGCGTGAGTAGTTTTCCTCAGACCTTCGGGTCCATAGTTATTAGCTAGATGGCTTCTTCTCTCTCTTTGATTCTCAATACAAAGTTCTCCTCGATGTTCTTGGAGATCTATTTGATGTAATACTCTTTTGCGGTGTGTTTGCCGAGATCCGATGAATTGTGGATTTATGAACAAGATTATCTATGAATATTATTTGGTTCTTCTCTAAATTCTTATATGCATGATTTGATATCTTTGCAAGTCTCTTCGAATTATCGGTTTATTTTGACATACTAGATTAATCTTTCTTGCAACGGGAGAAGTGCTTAGCTTTGGGTTCAATCTTGCGGTGTCCTTTCCCAGTGACAGTAGGGGCAGCAAGGAACGTATTGTATTGTTGCCATTGAGGATAAAAAGATGGGGTTTATATCATATTGCTTGAGTTTATCCCTCTACATCATGTCATCTTGCTTAGTGCGTTACTCCGTTCTTATGAACTTAATACTCTAGAAGCATGCTGGGTAGCGGTCGATGTGTGGAGTAATAGTAGTAGATGCAGAATCGTTTCGGTCTACTTGACACGGACGTGATGCCTATGTTCATGATCATTTCCTTAGATGTCTTCATAATTATGTGCTTTTCTATCAATTGCTCGGCAATAATTTGTTCACCCACTGTAATGCATGCTATCTTGAGAGAAGCCACTAGTGAAACCTATGGCCCCCGGGTCTCTTTCCTATTATATTACATCTCTTTTCGCATCTCCTTTACTATTTTGCAATCTTTACTTTCCAATTTATATATCAAAAATACCAAAAATATTTACTTTACTATCTCTATCAGATCTCACTTTTGCGAGTGACCGTGAAGGGATTGACAAACCCTTTATCGCGTTGGTTGCAAGGTTCTTGATTGTTTGTGCAGGTACTAGGTGACTTGTGTGTCATCTCCTACTGGATTGATACCTTGGTTCTCAAAACTGAGGGAAATACTTACGCTACTTTGCTGGATCACCCTTTCCTCTTCAAGGGAAAACCAACACATGCTCAAGAGGTAGCAAGAAGGATTTCTAGCGCCGTTGCCTGGGAGATCTATGCCAAGTCAAGCCATACCAAGTACCCATCATAAACTCTTCTCCCTCGCATTACATTATTGCCATTCGCCTCTTGTTTTCCTCTCCCCCACTTCTAAAATGATTTCCGAAAACCTTTGCCTTTTCTTCGCCCCTCTTCCATTTGTCTCTTTTCACTTGCTTCTTGTGTGCTTGTGTGTTGGATTGATTGTTTGTCACAATGGCTCAAGATAATACTAAATTGTGTGACTTTTCCAATACCAACAACAATGATTTTATTAGCACTCTGATTTCTCCTACTACCGATGCTGAATCTTGTGAAATCATACTGCTTTGTTGAATCTTGTTATGAAAGATCAATTTTCTGGCCTTCCTAGTGAAGATGCCGCAACCCATCTAAACAACTTCATTGATTTGTGTGATATGCAAAAGAAGAAAGATGTGGATAATGGTATTGTTAAATTGAAGCTATTTCCGTTTTCGCTTAGAGATCGTGCTAAAACTTGGTTTTCTTCTTTGCCTAAAAATAGTATTGATTCATGGAATAAGTGCAAAGATGCTTTTATCTCTAAGTATTTTCCTCCCGCTAAGATCATCTCTCTTAGGAACGATATGAATTTTAAGCAACTTGATCATGAGCATGTTGCACAAGCTTGGGAAAGGGTGAAATTAATGATACGCAATTGCCCTACACATGGTTTGAACTTGTGGATGATTATACAAATTTTTTATGTCGGATTGAATTTTGCTTCCAAAAATCTTTTATATTCGGCCGCGGGAGGCACTTTTATGAGAATCACTTTAGGAGAAGCTACTAAACTCCTAGACAATATTATGGTTAACTATTCTCAATGGCACACTGAAAGATCCACTAGTAAAAAAGTTCATGCGATTGAAGAAATTAATGTTTTGAGTGGAAAGATGGATGAACTTATGAAATTGTTTGCTAATAAAAGTGTTTCTTCTGATCCTAATGATATGCCTTTGTCCACTTTGATTGAGAATAATAATGAATCTATGGATGTGAATTTTGTTGGTAGGAACAATTTTGGTAACAATGCATATAGAGGAACTTTTAATTCTAGGCCGTTTCCTAGTAATTCCTCTAATAATTATGGTAATTCCTACAACAACTCTTATGGAAATTTTAATAAGATGCCCTCTCATTTTTAGAATAGTGTTAAAAAATTTATGAGTTTGCAAAAGAATTTCAATGCTTTGGTTGAAGAAAAATTGCTTAAGATTGATGAGTTGGCTAGGAACGTGGATAGAATTTCCCTTGATGTTGATTCTTTGAAACTTAGATCTATTCCACGTAAGCATGATATCAATGAGTCTCTCAAATCCATGAGAATTTCTATTGATGGGTGCAAAGAAAGAACCGCTAGGATGCGTGCTAAAAAAGATTGCTTTGTTAAAGCGTGTTCTTCTAATTTTCATGATAATAATGATGAAGATCTAAAAGTGATTGATGTGACTCAAATTAAATTGTTTTCCAATATGAATCTTGATAAAGATGGGACTGGAGAAGGAAAGGCATGGAACACTTTCCTAGTAAAGGCATGGAACACTTTCCTAGGAAGAAAATTAAATTGCCTTATGAATCTATTATGAGAGCCACTTATGGATTTCATACCAAAGATGGCAATACCTAGATCTATTCGTGTTTTTATGCCTAGCTAGGGGAGTTAAACGATAGCGCTTGTTGGGAGGCAACCCAATTTTATTTTTGTTCTTTGATTTTTGCTCTTGTTTAGTAATAAATAATCCATATAGCTTCTGCTTAGATGTGGTTTTATGTTTTAATTAGTGTTTGTGCCAAGTAGAACCTTTGGGAAGACTTGGGTGAAGTCTTTGCGGTCTTGCTGTAAAAAACAGAAACTTTTGCGCTCACGAGAATAGCTGTCATTTTTTAGTGGAGAGTTCTTTTAGGTTGATTATTTTTTCAGATGATTAATAGACAAATTCCTCACGTCCAAATTTTTTTTTCAGAATTTTTAGAGTTATAGAAGTATTTGAAAGTTACAGATTTCTACAGACTGTTATGTTTTTTGAAAAATTCTGTTTTTTGTGTGTTGTTTGCTTCTTTCGATGAATCTATGAGTAGTATCCGGGGTATGAACCATAGAGAAGTGGGAATACAGTAGGTTTAACACCAATATAAATAAATAATGAGTTAATTACAATACCTTAAAGTGGTGGTTTATTTTCTTATACTAACCGAGCTCATGAGATTTTCTGTTGAAGTTTTGTGTTGTGAAGTTTTCAAGTTTTTGGGTAAAGATTTGATGGATTTTGGAATAAGGAGTGGCAAGAGCCTAAGATTGGGGATGCCCAAGGCACCCCAAGGTAAAATTCAAGGACAACCAAAAGCCTAAGCTTGGGGATGCCCCGGAAGGCATCCCCTCTTTCGTCTTCATCTATCGGTAACTTTACTTGAGGCTATATTTTTATTCACCACATGATATGTGTTTTGCTTGGAGCGTCTTGTATGATTTGAGTCTTTGCTTTTTAGTTTACCACAATCATCCTTGCTGTACCCACCTTTTGGGAGAGACACACATGAATCTGAATTTATTAGAATACTCTATGTGCTTCACTTATATCTTTTGAGGTAGACAATATTGCTCTAGTGCTTCACTTATATCTTTTTAGAGCACGGTGGTGGTTTTATTTTATAGAAATTATTGATCTCTCATGCTTCACTTATATTATTTTGAGAGTCATTTAGAACAGCATGGTAATTTGCTTTGGTTATAAAACTAGTCCTAATATGATGGGCATCCAAGATGGGTATAATAAAAACTTTCATATAAAGTGCGTTGAATACTAGAGAAGTTTGATTCTTGATGATTGTTTTGAGATATGAGGATGGTGATATTAGAGTCATGCTAGTAGAGTAATTGTGAATTTGAGAAATACTTGTGTTGAGGTTTGCAAGTCCCGTAGCATGCACGTATGGTAACCGTTGTGTAACAAATTTGAATCATGAGGTATTTCTTTGATTGTCTTCCTTATGTGTGGAGGTCGGGATCGCGCGATGGTTAACTTCTACCAACCCTTCCCTAGAAGCATGTGCGTAGAGCTTGGTTTTGATGACTGGTAGATTTTTGCAATAAGTATGTGAGTTCTTTATGACTAATGTTGAGTCCATGGATTATACGCACTCTCACCCTTCCACCATTGCTAGCCTCTCTAGTATCGCGCAACTTTCGCCGGTACCAAAAATCCACCATTTACTTTCCTCAAAACAGCCACCATACCTATCTATTATGGAATTTCCATAGCCATTTCGAGATATATTACCATGCAACTTTCCACTCTTCTGTGTATTATGACACGCTCCATCATTGTCATATTGCCTTGCATGATCATGTAGTTGACATCGTACTTGTGGTAGAGCCACCATTCATAATTTTTTCATACATGTCACTCTTGATTCATTGCACATCCCGGTACACCGCCGGAGGCATTCATATTGAGTCATATTTTGTTCTAAGTATCGAGTTGTAATCCTTGAGTTGTAAATAAATAGAAGTGTGATGATCATCATTATTAGAGCATTGTCCCGTGTGAGAAAAAAGAGAGGCCAAAGAAGCCAATGAAAAAAGAGAGGCCAAAGAAGCCAAAAAAGAGAGAGAGAAAAAGAGAGAAGGGGCAATGCTACTATCCTTTTTCCACACTTGTGCTTCAAAGTAGCACCATGATCTTCATGATAGAGAATCTCTTATTTTGTCACTTTCATATACTAGTGGGAATTTTCGTTGTAGAACCTGGCTTATATATTCCAATGATGGGCTTCCTCAAAATTCCCTAGGTCTTCGTGAGCAAGCAAGTTGGATGCACACCCACTTAGTTTCTTTTGTTGAGCTTTCATACATTTATAGCTCTAGTGCATCTGTTGCATGGCAATCCCTACTCACTCACATTGATATATATTGATGGGCATCTCCATAGAACATTAATATGCCTAGTTGATGTGAGACCATCTTCCTCTTTTTTATCTTCTCCACATCCACCACTCTATTCCACCTATAGTGCTATGTCCATGGCTCACGCTCATGTATTGCGTGAAAGTTGAAAAAGTTTGAAAATACTAAAGTATGAAACAATTGCTTGGCTGAAACCGGGGTTGTGCATTTGAATATTTTGTGTGACGAAGATGGAGCATAGCCAAACTATATGATTTTGTAGGGATGAACTTTCTTTGGCCATGTTATTTTGAGAAGACATGATTGCTTTGTTATAATGCTTGAAGTATTATCATTTTTATGTCAATATTAAACTTTTGTCTTGAATCTTTCAGATCTGAGCATTCATGCCACAATAAACAAAATTACATTAATAATTATGTTAGGTAGCATTCCACATCAAAAATTCTGTTTCATTTACCTACTTGAGGACGAGCAGGAATTAAGCTTGGGGATGCTTGATACGTCTCCAACATATCTATAACTTTTGATTGTTCCATGCTATTATATTATCTATTTTGGATGTTTAATGGGCTTTAATATGCTCTTTTATATTATTTTTGGGACTAACCAATTAACCGGAGGCCCAGTGCCAATTTCTGTTTCTTTTTTTGCCTATTTTAGAGTTTTGCAGAAAAGGGATACCAAACGGAGTACAAACGGAATGAAACCTTCGCGATGATCTTTCTTGGACCAAAAGCAAACCAGAAGACTTGGAGTAGAAGTCTGGAACACCACGAGGCAGGAGGGCGTGCCCAGGGGGTAGGCGCGCCCCCACCCTCGTGGGCCCCTCGTAGCTCCACCGATGTACTTCTTTTGCCTATATATACTCCTATACCTTAGAAACATCAGGGGGAGCCACGAAACCACTTTTCCACCACCGCAACCTTCTGTACCTGTGAGATCCCATCTTGGGACCTTTTCCGGTGATCTGCCGGAGGGGGAATCGATCACGGAGGGCTTCTACATCAACACCATAGCCTCTCCGATGAAGCGTGAGTAGTTTACCACAGACCTTCGGGTCCATAGTTATTAGCTAGATGGCTTCTTCTCTCTGTTTGATTCTCAATACAAAGTTCTCCTTGTTGTTCTTGGAGATCTATTTGATGTAATACTCTTTTGCGGTGTGTTTTCCGAGATCCGATGAATTGTGGACTTATGAACAAGATTATCTATGAATATTATTTGGTTCTTCTCTGAATTCTTATATGCATGATTTGATATCTTTGCAATTCTCTTCGAATTATCGGTTTAGTTTGGCCTACCAGATTGATCTTTCTTGCAATGGGAGAACTGCTTAACTTTGGGTTCAATCTTGTGGTGTCCTTTCCCAGTGACAGTAGGGGCAGCAAGGAACGTATTGTATTGTTGCCATCGAGGATAAAAAGATGGGGTTTATATCACATTTCTTGAGTTTATCCCTCTACATCATGTCATCTTGGTTAATGCGTTACTCTGTTCTTATGAACTTAATACTCTAGATGCATGCTGGAAAGCGGTCGATGTGGAGAGTAATATTAGTAGATGCGGAATTATTTCGGTCTACTTGACACGGACGTATGCCTATGTTCATGATCATTGCCTTAGATGTCTTCATAATTATGCACTTTTCTATCAATTGCTCGGCAGTAATTTGTTCACCCACCGTAATGCATGCTATCTTGAGAGAAGCCACTAGTGAAACCTATGGCCCCCGGATCTCTTTCCTATATATTACATCTCTTTTCGCATCTCGTTTACTATTTTGCAATATTTACTTTCCAATCTATATATCAAAAATACCAAAAATATTTACTCTACTATCTCTATCAGATCTTGCTTTTGCGAGTGACCGTGAAGGGATTGACAACCCCTTTATCGCGTTGGTTGCAAGGTTCTTGATTATTTGTGTGGGTACTAGGTGACTTGTGTGTCATCTCCTACTAGATTGATACCTTGATTCTCAAAACTGAGGGAGATACTTACACTACTTTGCTTCATCACTCTTTCCTCTTCAAGGGAAAACCAACGCATGCTCAAGAGGTAGCAAATGTCACCACAACTTTAGTGCAAATTTAGCTGCAGCAAGTTCAAGGTCATGGACTGGGTAGTCCTTCTGGAAAGACTCCTTGGAATCCACAAACAACTGGAGAATTTTTAATTCTCGCAAGAGGAGAAGCGATTAATGCATTCAAGGAATAAATCCGTGCTTCACCATTTCGAACAAGATGACCATGGTAGCTTACTATCTCATTTGAAGGATGTAGTAGATGGATGGTTTTAGTGGCACGAATTATAGAAGCAGTATGTGTTTTGAACCATCCCATTCCCAGAATGAGGTCAATATTGGATGACTTCATAGCAATGGCGGAAACATGGAATTCTAGCTCTTCAATTTCAACGGGGACATTGGGACTAACCCTGGTGGTTCGACATTGGCCCGCGGAATGCAACTTGGAATTCTGGACAAGTGATGGCGGTTCCAACATGTAAGGAATGCATGTGGCGGTCCCACCATTGAGCAACGGGACCTTTCAGGTAGTAAGCCGCGAATGTGACATAGTTGGAAGGGGCTACATCAGCAGACTACAACTCGAAAGTGATGTTATGGAGCCAATCATCAACATCAAGGGGCTGAGTTAAGCCGCGGTGGATGTTTGGGTTGAGACGTACAAAGTCGTTCAGTGTCACAGCGGCTGGCTGCTAGTTTGAGTTGTGGCGAAGAAATTGAGCCATCATTCCTTCCTTGAACTAGTGATTGAGCATCAAACTGTTGTATCATTCCGGCCATGTATTCGGGCGGTGGTGGATTGTTGCCACCATGGCCACGACGAGTGGGTCTAACCATCCTTCTTAAATGCAACATGGGGTAGTTTAGGAAGGGCTGAAGCAAGTGTAAGGAGTCATTCATGATGCAATTGAAACAATGGGCAAAGACACAGTATGTACAAAGGAGTAGTCATTAAAGACATACCGACACATACATAGAGTCAATTACATGTTGTTAGCATGAGTTCGGACAAGAGAAACACCCTAGACATACTAAGCAGCACGCATGCATGCGATGGAGGAATACCACAACAGGACATAGCAAAGGTTACATCAGCGTCAGGGGAAAACACTAAGCGAGGGATTAGCAAGTGACGACACAAGGTGTCCTCGATAAAAGGATCCTACGATCAGTGAACAATGTGAAGCAGATCCTGACTCCCAATTCAAGAAAGGTGTAATACAAATCTCTGGATGGATGTGATCATGAGAACCTAGGGTAGAGTTAGCAAAATCATTTAACCCGAACAGAAGAGAAATCAGAGTCCCAGAGTATAGACAAGGAGTAAAAGATCCTAATACAACCCAATGGCGACGTGTGCCCGTTAGCCACACAACCATGTTAGCAAAACAATTTTTCAAAGACTAGACTCAACTTCGACCAAGGAGTTGGAGAGAGGGTTTCCTATAGGCAGTTGGCTCTGATACCAACTTGTGATGCCCCCGATTCGACCATACACTAACCATACACGCAAACGTGTACGATCAAGATCAGGGACTCACGAGAAGATATCACAAGACAACTCTAAATGCAAATAAAAGACATACAAGCTTCATATTACAAGCCAAGGGGCTCGAGGGCTCGAATACATAAGCTCGATACATAAGCGAGTCAGCAGAAGCAACAATATGTAAGTACAGACATAAGTTAAATAAGGACGCCTTAAGAAGGCTAGCATAAAAGTAGCACGACCAAAGAGCCAAGGCCTCCTGCATGGGACCTCCTAACTACTCCTGGTCGTCGGCGGTCTCCATGTAGTAGTAGGCTCCGTCGGGGTAATAGTAGTAGTCGACGGGGTGACATCTGGCTCCTAGGATCCACCATCTGGTTGCAATAACTGGAAAGAAGAAAGAAGGGGGAAAGGGGTAGCAAAGCAACCGTGAGTACTCATCCAATGTACTCGCAAGCATCAGATCTATACTAAGTATGCGTTGGTATCAAAGGAAGGTATGTATCTGTGGACTGAACTGAAGATTGCCAGAATAGAGGGCAAGGCCTAGCCTATCGAAGACTAGCATCCTCAAGCATCTCCAAGCATCTTGCAGCATTCAGAAGAGTACATAATAGCAGTTTACAATTAACAAACACGTTGTAGTATTAATGCCTAGAGATCCTTCCTCGACTCCCTGCGAGAAAGCAATCCCGGAGCCAACATATCCATCACATGTCTCAAGTAACCAGTTCTAGTTGTAATAGATCAGGATACAAGTCTGAACGTCCATTACCATGGACACGGTATTTTAATAGATAACTTCCCTGCAGGGGTGCACCACGTTTGCCAACACGCTTGATTACTCTGGCCGGACACACTTTCCTGGGTCAATGCCCGGCCTTGGAAGATCAACACGTCACGACCCTACCTAGGCTCAACAAAGAGGCCCCCGCCGGTCTACATCCTAAGCACTCCGGGGTCTTGGGCCCATCGCCCGTTGCACTCTGAGTCGTTGCGAGTAGGGCGAACCAGGCTCCACCTCTGGGGTGCCGGCCCAGCCATGCCGCAATACTGAACTGGACGTCTGACAAAGCTTCGGCTGATACTACGACATCGAGGCCCATAACTATTCCCGCGTGGTGGTTAGTGCGTATAGGCCATTGGACATCTCAAAACAAATACCCAAACCTGTTAGTGCATTATTAAAAGAAGTGATGGATGTCGGGACAAGTCCGGAGCTACCACCCCCTCCTGGGTGATACCGCTAAACAGCCAGCCGCCACCGTAACATCTTGCGGGTGCTCTTCGGGCCCGCCCAACTTTCACAAAGGTCTCAAGTAAAGTCAAGGTAATCGTGTGTCCAAACATTAAGGGGTAAACCCCAAGGAATCACCCTCGGTGGATTCCACTCAATGTAATCATCAAGGTGAACGTAGGAGGAATTACCCTCGAGGTTCACACTGGAGAGGTTGCACGACAGAGTCGTATCGGGAGTGGTGAAGTAGGAATCACCCTCAATTACCATGATCGAATAACTACGCTACAGAGTTATCATCAGGAGTGCGTTATGAGGTATCACCCTTGGCATTCGATAGTAACTATGCAGAGTCGTACAACTAAGGGGGTATGCGGTGATGTGTCAGTCTCTAGTCGATCACGTTGATCGAGTCATCGATGATGAAGCAGGGGCAACAAGGACAAGGTGAGGGTCACTGATGGATCACCAACCAACCTATACTAAGCAGTTTAGGATAAGCGGGTAGGTAACAATAGTAGGTACAAAGGCAGACTATGCATCAGAATATGAGCAATCAAGTACAGTAGCAAAATCTAATGCAAGCAAGAGAGAGAATGGAATGCGCGTGATCAAAGGGGGGCTTGCGTGGAAGCTCTGCTGAAAAGGAAGAAGTGTCGTCATCGATGTAGTCGATCACAGGGACATCAACAGCGATCTCGGGTTCTACCAGAGAGAAGAAGAGGGGGAAGAAACAGTAAATACAAGCAAATAGATGCATGACGTGACAACAAGCATAGCTAGAGGTGTTCTAATGCAGTGCTACATGATACCGGCAAAGGGGAATAACATCCGGGAAAGTTTCCAGAGTTAGGCATTTTCGGTCAAACAAACCGGAGGGGGACGGTTGCATGTTCTCTATTCTAGGGGCATGTGACAGATCAACGGAGCACGTATTCGGATTCGTCTCGATTTTCTGAGCAACTTTCATGTCTAAAACTTTTTCATCTGAGCTACGGTTATTTTACTATGAATTTTCAAAGATTTAAACAATTTCTGAATTTATTTTTAATTCGAAAATAATAGCTAAAATGCTAGGGGCACCCAGCACAGGGTACACAAAAGTGTACCCAATGGCTGACAGGTAGGCCAGGGGGTCCTAGTTGACTAGTCAACATTTGACTGGTCAACAGGGGTGGGGCCCCTTGTCATAGACTCATTAATCTAACAACAAAATTAATTAGACTAATTAGGTTTAAGTTAACTAATTAACCTATTACTTAGTTAATTAAATTATTGTTTTTAATAATAATTATTATTAAAATCTTTTTTTCCCTTTTTTTACAGGGGAGGGGCCCCAGCTGCCAGTAGCCCAGGAGGCCACTGGAGCGAGCGCTAGCGGGCGCGTGGGTGCGGGGCGTCAGACCCGGGCGCAGCCAACTGGGGCCGCAGCCGCGGGCGACGGTGGCGGAGTGCGGCGGGCAGGGGTGGACGCTGGCGCGGCCGACGAGCGAGAGGGTGCCGGCGGTAGCGGCAGGGCTGCATGGGCGATGGTGGCGAGGGTGGAGCAAAGCCACGGTGGGGCAGGGGCGATGGGAGGCGGCGACGGGCGTGAGCGGGTGCCAATGGGGGCGAGGTTAGGCGCGCAACGCCAGCACGGGGAGGCAACTCGGCAGTGGCGGGGCGGAGGCGGCAGGACGCGCGCGGGCGGGGGCATGGGCGGCCACAGCAGCCACAGGCAGTGATACGTCTCCAACGTATCTATAATTTATGAAGTATTAATGCCATGTTTACAACAGTTTTATATGGTTTTGGTCTTATTTGCATGAAACTAACCCGGATTGACACTGTTTTTAGCAGAACTACCGTGGTGTTGTTTTTTTGTGCAGAAATGAAAGTTCTCCAAATGAGCTGAAACTTTTTGACGATTTTTTGGAACAAAAGAGACCGCCAAAGCTTCGTGGAAGGACCAGAAGGTGAAGGAGTAGGGCACAAGACACCGTGGCGCGCCTGTGCCCTTGCCCGTGCCTCGATTGGTTGTGCTCACCTCGAGGCCCATCTTCGCGTGAAACCAACACCAAAAAATCCTATAAATAGAGAAACCATGAGAAATAACCCTAGATCATAAGTTCCGCCACCGCAAGCATCTGTAGGCACGAAAAACCAATCTAGACCCTGTTCCGGCACTCCGCCAGAGGGGGAAATCATCACCAGTGGCCATCTTCATCATCCCGGCGCCCACCATGATGAGGAGGGAGTAGTCCACCCTCGGGGCTGAGGGTTTGTACCAGTAGCTATGTGTTCAATCTCTCTTTCTCTCATGTTCTTAAGATGGCACGATCTTGATGTATCGCGGGCTTTGTTAATATAGTTGGATCATATGGTGTTTCTCCCTCTCTATCTTGTTGTGATGAATTGATTTTTCCCTTTGAGATTTCGTTTATCAGATTGAATATTTTTATGGATTTGAGATATTTTTATGGATTTGAGAGCACTTGATATATGTCTTGCATATGAATAATCGTGGTGACAATGGGGTATTATATTGATTCACTTGAGATATGTTTTGGCACTCAACTCACGGATTCCCGAGGTGACATTGGGGTGATCTATGCATAGAGGTTGATGCACGTTCTCCTATTTTGTTTCTCCGGTAGAAATCTTGGGGCACTCTTTGAGGTTCTTTGTGTTGGATTGCGTATTATGAATCTGAATTTGCTTTTGTGTTATTTTAGTACGGACTCTTGATAGATCGATCAGAAAGAATAACTTAGTGTTATTTTAGTACGAACTCTTGATAGATTGATCGGAAAGAATAACTCAGTGTTATTTTAGTACGAACTCTTGGATAGATCGATCAGAAAGAATAGCTACAAACAGTTTCTTCTTATGTTCTCTGCTAGATAAGAACTTTGGAGTGATTCTTCATCGCACTTGGAGGGATGGTTATATGATCCAATTAGATTAGCACTTTGAGGGATGGTTATACCAATTAGATTAGCATTGTTAAGAGATTGCACTAGCGAAAGTACGGACCCTAGGCCTCATTTTCAGGCACTGCAATATCGTTTGTGCTCCGGTTTATTGTTTCCTACCTTGCTATTTTTTATTTTTCAGATTATAAAAATATATTTCTACTATCCGTACTTCGCTTGTATCACCATCTCTTCGGCGAACTGGTCCATCTATAAAAATTACCATTGTATTTGGTATATTGGGGACACAAGAGACTTTTTATTATTTAGGTGCAGGTTTGTTTGAGAGAGACTGAGGGAGTCCCGGATTAGGGGGTGTCCGGATAGACGAACTATCACCTTTGGCTGGACTCCTGGACTATGAAGATATAAGATTAAAGACTTTGTCCCGTGTCCGGATGGGACTTTCCTTGGCGTGGAAGGCAAGCTTGGTGATACGGATATGTAGATCTCCTACCATTGTAACTGACTCTGTGTAACCCTAACCCTCTTCGGTGCCTATATAAACCGGAGGGTTTTAGTCCGTAGAACGAACAACAATCATACCATAGGCTAGCTTCTAGGGTTTAGCCTCTCTGATCTCGTGGTATATCTACTCTTGTACTACCCATATCATCAATATCAATCAAGCGGGAGTAGGGTTTTACCTCAATCGAGAGGGCCCGAACCTGGGTAAAAACATCGTGTCCCTTGTCTCCTGTTACCATCCGCCTAGACGCACAGTTCGGGACCCCCTACCCGAGATCCGCCGGTTTTGACACCGACATTGGTGCTTTCATTGAGAGTTCCTCTGTGCCATCGCCATCAGGAAGGATGCCTCATCCCATCTTTAAAGACGGCACTGTTGCTAAAGGAGCTTTGGCTATCGGCCAAACTCTCCAGCTAGGCGGTTTCCTTATGACCGCCCGTCCAGCCGCCGCGCCGACGCTCTCGGGTCATCAAAAGCAATCTTCATGTTAGCTCGGAACTCGCTGAGCAGTTAGATCCGATGGAGCTATCTTCCTTAAACGAGCTCTTGGATCGCATCGCCGCCCTGGGAGTCGCTACAGACTACGATCAGATTGGGCCTAAACCCGATCTGAGAGAGATTAACTCTCCCCAGGTTACCCACCACGTTGCTGTGGTAGAGGAACAATACGGCGACCCTTCTTCTATCTTAAGGAATAGCTATGTCCGGATTCCCGATCCCTCCATGCCGGACTCCCATGGAGGGGAGGATGTTACTCAAGCCCTGAACCTAAAGTCAGGCAGCGGGCTAGATTCATTGGACAACATCCAAGAACCCATGCTTCCAAGTTCGGAAACTACTTGGCCCCTGAGTCTTAAAGTGGACGGGGTTCCGAATTTAATTCCACCCGCCCACCCAAACATAAGCGATCTATCCCAAATCCGGCAAGAGCCCGTAGAAACAGTATACCATTACTGGGCCAGATTCCTCCTGGTTATGAACAGGATAAAGGACTGCTGCGAGGAGGACGCAATTTCATTCTTCTGCAATAATTGCACGGACAAGGGAATCCTCAACGCCGTAAGTCGTCGTGAAATTACACGCTTCATTGACTTGGCGTCCATAGTACGAAAGTACTGTGTGATGGAAAGCGCCTGGAAAACCGAAATCAAATTTTGGGACAATCCGGCCCTGAATACAACCCCAGTCCGAAATAAAAAACCCTCTATAGGGCATGGAACTGTACTGGAAGGATGGCTCAATGGACCCTGCAAAATTCATAGTACAGAGGGTGCCACTCCAACTCATAGCCTTAGAGCATGTTGGATACTACGGCGGGTGGCCAAAAGTGGCGAAGAGCTTCTAACTCCAGAGCACCAGCCCAAGGATACCAGTATGGTATTAACAGTTTTCGAGACTTTCGCATCAAATAATATGCGGAAACGAATGCTCCGCAGCCTTGCCAAATTCTACCAAGTAGCAACAATAAACCCATGGAGTGACACGACTATTACCTTTAATGCCAGTGACGAACCTAAATTCCGAACAGCCCGAGCACCAGTCGCATTGGTCCTTAGTCCAATAGTGGACGGCTTTCGCCTTACCAAGGTACTCATGGACGGTGGCAGTGGATTGAACCTCATTTACGAGGAAACCCTCCGAAAAATGGAAATAGACTGGAGCCGCATTGAGCAAAGCAGCACAACCTTTAGAGGAATAATCCCCAGTCGGGAAGCATGCTGTACTGGAAAAATCACACTGGATGTGGTGTTCGGCACGCCAGATAATTACAGGTCCGAGGAGGTCACATTCCAAGTGGCCCCGTTCAGCAGATACGACGCTCTATTAGGGCGAGAGGCATTCACAATTTTCCAAGCTATACCCCATTACGGGTACATGAAGCTCAAAATGCCTGGGCCCAACGGTATAATCACTCTTGCTAGTGACCCGGACATAGCACTCCGCGCCGAAAACATGACAGCCGCACTGGCCCTTGAGGCACTATCGGAAGCCCTAGCAGCCAAGGAACTCTCTGCGCTGTGCTCCACGGTGAATAGGGGCGATGTGATACTCGATAAGAGATCTAAGTCCACCTCCTTTAAACCAGCGGACGAAATAGTCAAATTCCAAGTCCATCCAACGGACCCTACAAAAACGGCCTCCATCGGGGCACAATTAAACCCTGATGTAGACGCCGCACTACGAGAATTCCTACGCGAAAATTGGGACATTTTTGCCTGTCACCCTTCAGACATGCCAGGAATCCCACGCTGGCTGGCCAAGCACAGCCTAAACATCCTAAAAGGATTCAAGCCGGTCAAACAGGCTCTTCGTCATTTCTTCGAACCCAAGAGACAGGCCATGGGAGAGGAGCTAGCCAAATTATTGGAGGCCGGATTCATCAGAGATATAAAACATCCGAACTAGCTAGCAAACCTGGTGATGGTACCAAAGAAGGAAAAATCCTGGCGCCTATGCGTCGACTTTAAGGACCTCAACAAGGCTTGCCCAAAGGATCCCTTCCCCCTCCCCCGCATCGATATAATTATCGACGCTACCGCAGGACACGATTCATTGTGTTTCCTCGACGCATACTTCGGCTACCACCAAATTAAGATGGCAGAGCCCGACCAGGCTGCAACGTCATTCATCACCCCATACGGCCCATTCTGCTTCAACACAATGCCCTTTGGGCTCAAAAACGCCGGCGCAACATATCAGCGCATGATTCAGACATGTCTGGCAAACCAGATCGGCAAAACAGTGGAGGCATACGTAGACGATGTGGTCGTCAAAACAAGCACGTCGAAACTCTAGTAGACAATTTGAGGCTCACGTTCAATAATCTCCGAACATATGACATTAAGCTTAACCCGGAAAAATGTGTTTTCGGCGTACCAGCCGGAAAGCTCTTGGGCTTCATAGTATCTAGTAGAGGAATTGAAGCAAACCCAGCCAAGATCCGAGCTCTGTCACAATTGGATATCCCAAAGGACCTCAAACAAATACAAAAATTGACGGGATGTGTGGCGTCTTTAAGCCGCTTTATCTCCCATTTAGGAGAAAAGGCATTACCCCTTTATCGCCTCCTCCGACGCACCAAACACTTCAAGTGGACGGATGCCACCATGGATGGACTCGAAGAAATAAAAGCCATATTGGCAACAAACCCGGTCCTGGCTACGCCCAACATGGGCGAACCAATGCTATTATATATCGCGGCAACTCATCAAGTGGTGAGCGCGGTGCTCATTGTCAAACGAGAAACGGACGGACACAAGTTCCCCCCTCCAAAAACCAGTTTACTACGTGTCCACTGTCCTGACTCCATGCAAGTCACGATACCTGCATTATCAAAAGATAGCATACGCGGTGTTCATGGCATCCCGGAAGCTATGACACTACTTTCAAGAGTGTTCCATAACAGTAGCCTCCGAAGTACCTCTTAATGACATTATAAACAAGTGCAACGCGACGGGACGGATTGCCAAATGAGCCATTGAGCTCCTCCCATTCGACATAACATATAAGCCACGTCGAGCTATTAAGTCGCAAGTTTTGGCCGATTTCGTCGCCGAATGGACTGAAGCCAAACTCCCTAAAGAGTATGGCGCATATTCCAACTGGATCATTCACTTTGACGGCTCCAAAATGTTGTCTGGTCTGGGGGCTGGCGTCATTCTGACGTCCCCAACCGGAGATACGGTTCAATACGTACTCTAGATAATGAATACGGACTCCAACAACGTAGCCGAATACGAGGCCCTTCTACATGGCCTCCAGATGGCAGTCTCCATGGGCATTCAACGCCTAGAGGTGCGCGGGGATTCAAACCTCGCGATATCCCAAATAAATGGAGACTTCGATGCCAAGGATCCAAAAATGGCAGCTTATCGCAACGCCGTCCTAAAAATGTCAGCTCGGTTTGAGGGGCTCGAATTTCACCATATAGCCCGGGATAACAACCAGGCAGCAGACGTATTGGCACGCATTGGCGCAAAGCGCGATGCCGTCCCTCCCAACATCTTCCTAGAGAGGCTGTTCAAGCCATCCGTACTATGGGAGGGGGAATCCAGAAACACCAACCTGGATCCAACTGCACTGCCCGACACCGAACATTCTGACACAATTGGTGGTTCTGCCAATGAAGTAACATCCTCTGCCCACGTAATAATGGCAGTAATTGCCCCGTGGACGGAACCATTCCTAGCCTACCTAACCAGGCAGGAGCTTCCCGAGGACCAAAATGATGCCCGCTGCATAGTGCGGCGATCTAAAGCCTATAAGGTCCATGAGGGAGAGCTTTACAAGAAAAACACAACCGGAGTCCTTCAAAGGTGTATCTCCGAAGAGGAAGGGCGGAACCTTCTGGCTGAAATTCATGCCGGACTCGGCGGGCACCACGCCGCAGCCCGGGCCCTTGTAGGCAAGGCCTTCCGTACAGGATTTTATTGGCCGACGACCCGGGCAGATGCTCAGGACTTAGTCCAACGATGCGTCGGTTGCCAGCTCTTTGCTAATCAAAGCCACATGCCACCCACCGCCCTCAAAACTATACCCATAACTTGACCCTTCACTGTATGGGGGCTTGACATGGTTGGACCCCTTAAAGGAGGAACCCACAAGCAAAAATACCTACTAGTCATGGTGGATAAATTCACCAAATGTATAGAGGCCAAACCTGTTAAGACGGCCGAATCCGGACTGGTGATAGACTTCATATCAGGGGTCGTACACCGTTATGGCGTCCCCCATAGCATCATCACTGACAATGGCATGAACTTTACGGCCGATGAGGTTAAACTCTGGTGCAAAAACATGGGCATCAAGCTCGACTATGCTTCAGTCTATCACCCTCAAACTAATGGTCAAGTCGAGCGAGCAAATGGTCTAATCATGAGCGGCATCAAACCCAGATTAGTGCGGTCCCTCAAGGAATCTAACACGCACTAGGTAGAGGAGCTCGACTCCGTACTCTGGGGGCTGTGGACCACTCCGAATCGCACCACCGGATTTACACCATTCTTTATGGTATACGGTGCAGAGGCAGTTCTGCCCTGTGACATAATTCATGACTCACCTCGCGTGCGCATGTACGAAGAAAGAGAAGCCGAGCTCGATCGGCAGGACAGTTTGGACGCATTGGAGGAGGAGCGTGACGTGGCAAAAGCCTGTTCCGCATTCTATCAACAACAAGCTCGAAGATATCAAAGCAGAGAAGTACGGGCCAAAACTTACAACGTTGGCGAGTTAGTTCTACGTCTGCCGGACAAGAAAAAGGACAAAATCAAGCCCAAATGGGAAGGTCCCTTTATCATCAACCAAGTCCGGACCGGTGGAGCGTACCATGTGCGAGATGCATCGGATAACCGACTCGAGCCGAACCCATGGAACGCAGCCCGTCTCCAAAGATTCTACGCCCAGCGCCGGATTCTGAGTTCGTCTCCTTCCTCCGTCTATATTTTACATATTAGCTGTCTTATGTTTCTCTCCTTCTCCCTCCTTTCCTACTACAGCCTTTGAAAGCTTGTTTGCACATTGTTCGCACACACTTGACGCGCTATCCGCGCTCATTATACCTGGGGGCTTCTTTAACAGAAGCTTATTTATACGGGCTTCATGCCCAACACATGTGTCACACTTCCGCATGTACCTTTTATTCACCATTATATGCATCGATATGACTTAAGTTTTGGCCAAGCTGGGTTGCCTAGCTCCTGTGCTTACCCCTAAGTTCCCGATTGTTCGGCTAGGCGGTAAAGGGAGCACCTCTGCGATTGCTACTGCCGGGTCAGCCGGATGTGTACCTCAGACTGGGTGAAGCCAAAAGCTAGCGTTCTTAAGGGAATATTCGGTCGGTGAACTAAAAGACGATTTCTTACCTATTTATTTATCTGCCCCCAGATGTTTTTCTGCTTTTTTCGCAGTCCGGACATGCACTTTAGGGCATGCCTCCCAGGGAAAGGAACCCCTAACGGAACTATTCTCCCTGGAAGATGTTTCTTACTAACCATGTAATATAACATAGCTAGTTGGGCACTTGTCTGATAAAGCACTAATGACCCCTACGCCTGGTCTCCACGCATGCCCCGGTTCTTATATAACCGCGTGGGTATTCGGACACACTCCGGACTATTGGGTCCCGAGGTTGAAGCGAAAGGGTCCGCTATGACAAACGATCTACAATCTGGCTAGAAGGCATTTTACATGTCATCTTAAATTACATAGTCAACTTGACTGGGCATATTCCTCTTGAATGCCATCCAACAGGTTGTCTAGTCTACAGTCCTGTTGGGAATACTTTGCGGCCAATTCTACTTGGCCGTACACTAAGCTCACAGGGATCTCCTTCCCATCGGGCCCCGCAGGTCCGACCTCGGCCAAGTGGTTTGGGTCAGCCTTCGTATACCGCGTCTTCACCATGGCCTAGGTCTCCCTGGCGCCTTGACGGCAGGCCGATATCTTCCATAAGCAGAAGCGCTGCCGCGCTCCCTGAAGCCTCTCCGCAAGCTCTCCAAGGCCTTTGGACATGGAGACAGACGACCACAAGGCCTGGGCGACGCCTTTCATCACCTGCCGAACTCGTTCGTGCAGTTGCAAGAGCTCAGGAAGAAGGTCACCCGCAGAGCCGGGCATTTCCTCTGTAGGACGGCCTGTGAGCATACCTACAGACATAACTCTGTTAGTCGACTTCCTCGCCGAACTCTTTTTTCAAAGTTTGTTCAAGCACTTACTAAAAATGCCACGTCGAAGCCGCCGATTCTCCTTAACGGAGTCAGACAGCTGGGCACGAACATCCTTTAGTTCCTCACCCAGCTGGGTGTTGGCATCTTGGAGATTATTTTTCTCTTGCCTCACCCTTGTAAGCACATTCTCGCCGGCCTTTAACCGGTGCATGAGCTGTTGCTTGTTCGGATCTATCCCGGCGCCATCTGCAATATTATTGTCAGACTTATACACATGCCGCACCTCACAAATTACTCATCTTTTGAAGCATATATTACCGGAGTGGGTCTCTTTGGCTTCCCCCGCCGCGGCTAGTGCGACCTCAAGTTGGGCTTTGCACTCCTCCAGCTCCTGGGACAGTTGGGTATTCTTTTCCGTAAGATCCTGCACAATAAATGATCCTTAAATCAATTATTCTAACTATTTCAAGTCTCTGGGGCTACTGGCATATATAACTGTCAAATTTTCTCACCCGTATGTCTTTTACATACTACTCCGTGGCTCTGGCTAGACCATTTTGAGCGGCACGGAGGTGCACATCTCCCGAATTGAAGGCATCCAATGCCTCTGGGGAGAAACATGCATCACGAAGAACTGTCCGGCGACGCTTGTGATTCATGGCACTCTCCACCTCGGAATTGGTGGCAGATAACCTGTCGGCATCCTCTGTCGGAGGAGCATCCGACGCATGCCTCATGCTCGCCTCTGCTTTTGGACCTGGCTTTGGAGCCTGGCGAGCGAAGGATTGATTGGCAACCTCTCCGGATATAGTCCGGCGAGCGCTCTTCTTCCTGAAAAAGCACGAGCGTTAGTATGCCTCCTGGAATAAAATCTGGGAGCAAGACGACACACCATACCGTTGCATCAGCGTCTCAATCTGGACTGCACTTCTTTTCGGCCTGTTGGGGCTTGCTGTCCCTTGTTGACTGGCCGTCGCAGGCTCGGCCTTCTGCCTCAAGGACTTCCCCTGCGAAACACCATTGGTATATGGTGATCAAAAACACGCACAGATGGGTCATTTTCAAAGTACTGGGACTTCAGTCTCAGTTACCTGCGAGGCGCGAAGTATTCCAGGGTAATCGGCCGTAATGGCGACCAAGGCATTATCGATGCTCAGTTGGTGGAATACCCCGTCGATCAGCTCCACCGATATGTTCGGATCCTCTTGGGAGGTCGGATCGAGGAACCTTTCCGGATCCTTGGGTTGTGGAGGCGGGCTGTTTATATCCTTTACGTCCCGGCGCAGTTTCTGCGTCGAAATCACAAAATGAAATACTTGACTATGGGAGTATGGATCGGATAGGCAAAATTAAATATCCGCTTACCCAGCTTGGAGTATTGTTCATAGAAAATCCGTCCTGCGGATTGACGTGGAGAAATTCCTCCTCTTCTCCCTTGTACAATGCGGACAAGATCTTCATCAGATCGGCGATCGATCCCGGCCCCTTACGGCTGCAGCAGGTGGCATCATCCTCCCTGTTGAAATCCCACATGGGGTGGCCTCTATACTGGAGTGGCTGCACCCCCCGCATAATGCATGTGGCCATGACCCCGATCATGGTCAGTCCGGAATGAGCTAACAGCCTAATTCGGCTCATCAGGTAAAGGACGTCCCTGTCATTTTCCTTATGACGGCTCCGTGGACGCCAGCTTAGGCGTTTCTTCAAAGGAGCGTTATTGAACTCAGGGAGGCCGATCCGAATAGGGTCCGGCAGGGGGACATCTTCTATATAAAACCATTCCGAAGGCCAGTCTTCAGACGCCTTCTTCGGGGTTCCGGATAGATATTCGGTCCCGGCGATGCGGCATAGTTCGGCTCTGCCCACTTGATATATTGACCCCTCTTGAGAACGGGGCACAAGGCAGAACAACTTCTTCCACAACACAAAATGAGCCTCGATGCCCAAAAACAGCTCACAAAGGGCCACGAAGCCCGCAATATGCAAAATGGAGGCAGGCGTAAGGTTGTGCAACTGGAGGCCGTAGAACTCCAGGAGCCCCCGGAGAAACGGATGAATTGGAAATCCGAGCCCTCTTATCAAATAAGAGACAAGGCATACCCGCTCTCCTTTGGAGGGGCTGGGGACGCTCTCCGCTTGCTTTCCGGCCTTATAGGTGGCGAGTCCGGCTTGAACCAGAACCATGGAGGCTGGGGGAAGAAATCCCTTGGTTTGGAGCGTCACTAACTCGTTGTACGGGATGGAGCATCTCTCCCAATCTCCAGGCCGAGGGCTGGGAGGGCGAGAGGAGGAGCCGCGTCGACTATCCATGATGGAGTGGATTTCTGTCAGATGCGCTCTGATGAATGCTCGTGAAGGGAGGATGGTGTGATTCGAATCTAGGTCCTCGTCTCTTTTATAGGCAGCTCATTTGCGCAGCTAGGGGGTAAATGTAAAAATACCCTGACTTTTCGCATTCGTTCAACACGTGGAAGACGGCCATTATTGGGCGTGGAAGCCGAGTAGCGCAATATTCACAGGAAGCCGGACGCTATTCAACAGGTACACAGGATTTGGAGAAGAACCCGCCTTGCAATGCCGAAGACAATCTACGCGCCGGACTCATCGCCATTGAAGCCTGGTTCGGGGGCTACTGAGGGAGTCCCGGATTAGGGGGTGTCCGGATAGCCGAACTATCACCTTTGGCCGGACTCCTGGACTATGAAGATATAAGATTGAAGACTTCGTCCCGTGTCCGGATGGGACTTTCCTTGGCGTGGAAGGCAAGCTTGGTGATACGGATATGTAGATCTCCTACCATTGTAACCGACTCTGTGTAACCCTAACCCTCTTCAGTGCCTATATAAACCGGAGGGTTTTAGTCCGTAGGACGAACAACAATCATACCATAGGCTAGCCTCTAGGGTTTAGCCTCTCTGATGTCGTGGTAGATCTACTCTTGTACTACCCATATCATCAATATCAATCAAGCAGGAGTAGGGTTTTACCTCCATCAAGAGGGCCCGAACCTGGGTAAAAACATCGTGTCCCTTGTCCCCTGTTACCATCCGCCTAGACGCACAGTTCGGGAACCCCTACCCGAGATCCGCTGGTTTTGACACCGACAGAGACCATCTTCATCCTATGCCTCTCACTGATTGATAAACCTTAGGTCATCCACTTGAGGGAAAATTGCTACTATCCTACAGAATTCTATGCTTGGAGGCCCAACACTAGTCTACAAGAATAAAGTTGCGTAGTAGACATCAGGCAGCGCCAGGGACGGTGGCAGCAGGCTAGCCGCAGTAGCAGCGCGAGGGCAGCGGGCGGCGGCAGGACGAGTGGGACGAGCGGGCAAGGCCAAGCCGGGCGCGGCGGCTGCCAGCGAGCAGGAGAATGCGGCTGCGGGGGCAGAGGAGGCGAGCAGGGCAGCCGGGGTCGGGCGTAGTCACGGTGGCCGCGACCACCGACCGGAACTGGGCCGCACGGGGCTACGATGAAGAACGGACGAAATAAGGGAAGACTAGTAGGGCACGATGCATTGCTCACCGGGTAGGCTCAAGGAGGCCCGTCGAGGGGTTTAGGAGCGCAGGGGTTGACGGAGCAGTGGTAGCGTTGTGGTGGTCGGAGGTGGAGAAGACGACGGCGACAACACGATGTAGGACAGCTCCACCGGTCGGCCGCTGATACGTCTCCAATGTATCTATAATTTTTGATTGTTCCATGCTATTATATTATCCATCCTAGATGTTTTATATGCATTTATATGATCTTTTATATGATTTTTGGGACTAACCTATTAACCTAGAGCCTAGTGCCAATTTCCGTTTTTCCTTGTTTTTGAGTTTTACAGAAAAGGAATACCAAACAGAGTCCAATTGACCTGCCAATTTATGGATATTTTTTATGGACCAGAAGAAGCCCCCGAAGCAAAAGAGTTGGGCCAGAAGAGTCCCGAGTCATCCATGAGGGTGGAGGGCGCGCCCTACCCCCTGGGCGCGCCCCCTACCTCGTGGCTGACTCGGAGACCCCCCCTGACGTGAAACCGACGACAAAAAATCCTATAAATACAGAAACCCTCGAAAAGAAACCTAGATCGGGAGTTCCGCCGCTTCAAGCCTCCGTAGCCACCAAAAACCAATCAGGACCCTGTTCCGGCACCCTGCCGGAGGGTGGATCCATCACCGGTGGCCATCTTCATCATCCCAACACTCTCCATGACGAGGAGGGAGTAGTTCACCCTCAGGGCTGAGGGTATGTACCAGTAGCTATGTGTTAGACTTAAATGTGCTAGTCATATGCTTCATGATGCTCCAGTTATGTTTCAGTTCTTATCTTTTATGCGAGCATCATTGTCATCATCATGCCTAGCTAAAAAGGCATTAAAGAAAAGCCCTTATTGGGAGACAACCCAATATTTACCCCTACTATTTTTGTGTGTTCACATGATTAAGCTACTGTAGTAATCATGTTTTATAGCTTTTGTTTCAATAAAGTGCCAAGTAAGACCTTTGGGATAGCTTACGGTGATAGTTGTGTTGATCCTGCTGAAAATCAGAAACTTTGCACCCAGTAAATTAGTTTTAATAATTCATAGAAACGTGCTTTTGATCTGATTATTTTTGCTATGGATTGTTACACAAATTGCTTAGGTTTTCCTAATTTGGCTGGATTTTTGAAGTTACAGAAGTATTCAAGAGTTATTTTGATGATTGTTTTCTATGTGTTGTTTGCTTATTTTGATGAATATATGAGTAGTATCGGAGGGTATGAACCATCGAGGAGTTGGAATATAGTAGATATAACACCAATATGAATTTAGAATGAGTTCACAACAGTACCTAAGTGGTGATTTATTTTCTTGTACTAACGGAGCTTACGAGTTTTCTATCAAGTTTTGTGTTGTGAAGTTTTCAAGTATTGGGTAAAGACTCGATGGACTATGGAATAAGGAGTGGAAAGAGCCTAAGTTTGGGGATGCCCAAGGCACCCCAAGGCAATATTCAAGGACAACCAAGAGCCTAAGCTTGGGGATGCCCCGGATGGCATCCCCTCTTTCGTCTTCGTTCATCGGTAACTTTACTTGGAGCTATATTTCTATCCACCACATGATATGTGTTTTGCTTGGAGCGTCAATTTCTTTTATTTTGTTTTGCTTGCTGTTTGAATAATATCCCAAGATCTGAAATTCTTACATGTTAGACAGTCTTCACATAGTTACATAATTATTCGACTACTCATTGATCTTCACTTATATCTTTTGGAGTAGTTTTTCATTTGCTCTAGTGCTTCAATTATATCTTTTTAGAGAACGACAGTGGTTTTATTTTGAAGAAATTGATGAACTCTCATGCTTCACTTATATTATTTTGAGAGTCTTTTAGAATAGCATGGTAATTTGCTTTGGTTATGATTTTAGTCCTAATATGATGGGCATCCAAGAGGGATATAATAAAAACTTTCATATCAAGTGCATTAAATACTATGAGAAGTTTGATTCCTTATGATTGTTTTGAGATATGAGGATGGTAATATTAGAGTCATGCTAGTGAGTAATTTTGGATTGTAGAAATACTTGTGTTGAAGTTTGTGATTCCCGTAGCATGCACGTATGGTGAACCGTTATGTGATGAAGTTGGAGCATGATTTATTTATTGATTTTCTTCCTTATGAGTGGCGGTCGGGGGCGAGCGATGGTATTTTCCTACTAATCTACCCCCCTAGGAGCGTGCGCGTAGTACTTCGTTTTGATAACTAATTGATTTTTACAATAAGTATGTGAATTCTTTATGACTAATGTTGAGTCCATGGATTATACGCACTCTCACCCTTCCACCATTGCTAGCCTCTCTTGTACCGCACAACTTTTGCCAGTACTATACACCCACCATATACCTTCCTCAAAACAGCCACCATACCTACCTATTATGGCATTTCCATAGCCATTCCGAGATATATTGCCATGCAACTTTCCACCATTCCGTTTATTATGACACACTTCATCATTGTCATATTGCTTTGCATGATCCTGTAGTTGACATTGTATTTGTGGCAAAGCCACCGTTCATAATTCTTTCATACATGTCACTCTTGATTCATTGCACATCCCGGTACACCGTCGGAGGCATTCACATAGAGTCATATGTTGTTCTAACTATCGAGTTGTAATTCTTGAGTTGTAAGTAAATAAAAGTGTGATGATCATCATTATTAGAGCATTGTCCCAGTGAGGAAAGGATGATGGAGACTATGATTCCCCCACAAGTCGGGATGCGACTCCGGACAAAAAATAAAAAAAGGAGGCCGTAAAAAAAGAGAAGGTCCAAATAAAAAAAATGAGAGAAAAAGAGAGAAGGGGCAATGCTACTATACTTTTACCACACTTGTGCTTCAACGTAGCACCTTGATCTTCATGATAGAGAGTCTCCTATTTTGTCACCTTCATATACTAGTGTCAACGTAGAACTTGGCTTGTATATTCCAATGATGGGCTTCCTCAAAATGCCCTAGGTCTTCGTGAGCAAGCGAGTTGGATGCACACCCACTTAGTTTCTTTTTGAGCTTTCATAAACTTATAGCTCTAGTGCATCTGTTGCATGGCAATCCCTACTCACTCACATTGATATCTATTGATGGGCATCTACATAGCCCGTTGATACGCCTAGTCGATATGAGACTATCTCCCAATTTTTTGTCTTCTCCACAACCACCATACACTACAAAAAAAATACACTTCCGTGATGATACGTGTTTGTCACAGTAGGTCGCGTTTTTTGTCATGCATGTACATCCATGATGATTTTATGACAGAATCAAGATAGTCATACTTGTGCTGTCGTAGAAGTGTTCCATGACATTACCAAAATTATCATCACGGAAGTGTCCACTTCCATGACGATAAATCACGCGTCACAGAAGTGCTTTCGTCAAGGGTGACAGACACGTGGCATCCACCGTAACGGAATGCCGTTAAGCAATTGGGTCGGGTTTTGGATCCGATAACCAGTTAACAGCCCCGACCAATGGGGATTTTCCACGTGTAAAATCATCATTGGCTGGAGGAAACATGTGTCGGCTCATCGCTGGGACAGATGTCATCCACTCATTGGACATAAGGCGCCTATGATACATCGACACGTGGCACGGCCCAACAGAGGCCCATTCCTGTGAAAAGGCCGGCCCGTTTGACTTGGTCAAAAGGTGGCGGGCTGGCCCATGGAAAGCCTGTTAATGGCATGTTCGCATATAGCCCATTTACAGCCCGCTAACCCAGGGCCCGTTACGCCCTAACCGAATTAGGCCCAGTAGCGTCATCTGGGCCGTCCAATATGATTCCAGCCCGTTTTAACTTCCGGCCCATGTGTGTCCCATGACTTCTTTCGGCCCATATGAGGCCCTTTGTAACTCTTGGCCCATTAACGGCCCGTGGTGAAACTGGCCCGTAATGAATAGTGTATCACTTTATACCCATTAACGGCCTGTTATTCTATTGGGCCATTTCCAGCCCAAGTTATCTTTCGGCCTTCTCAAGGCCCATTGATTCTTGGGCTCATTTGCAGCATTCAGTTACATACGACCCATTACTGTCATTTTCTGCTTGTGGGCCAATTTCAACCCATCGTTACAGTCGGCCCGTTTGCGGTCCGTTAATACATTGGGCCGTTTTCATGTAAAAAAAACCGTTGGGCTGTTTTCATAGAGTTATCAAATACGGTCTATTAACGACCCATTATGGTCCACAAATAGTACGGCCCATGATTGGCGAAATGATGATACGCCCCGTAGAAGGCCCATGGATCTACGGCCCGTAGAAGGCCCATGGATCGTACGGCCCGTAGAAGGCCCATGGACCCTAAGGCCCGTATAGAAGGCCAATGGATCCTACGGCCCGTATAGAAGGCCAATGGATCCTACGGCCGGAAGAAGGCCCATGGATCATACGGCCTGCAAGAGGCCCATGGTTACAACAGTCCGTGTGTTGCCATGATTATTTTGGCCTAATTACCAAAAATAGGCTATTGTGGCCACTAGAAAAACACAGAAAAAGAACTGCAGTGACTACAAGCAAACAACTAAACAAAAACAATAAGGAAATAAATAAGCAAGCAATTAACGCTAGCCTATTACCGCCATTACACATATTACATCCACTTGGCATCAAAGTTAGCCACGAGTGCAAATATAGGGAACAAAGCAGCATATTATACACTGGCCATCAAAATTGACCACCAGTACAAATAAACGCGACAGCAAAACAAGAGCATAACTGAAACAACTTCAAAAGAGCTCAAGAAACGTTATCCTGGGTATCCGCCATGCTGGCAATAAGCTTAGCAAGCTGATTAGCTTTGTCCTGTTTGGCGCTAAAATCCTCCAACGATTGCTGTTGCACCAGAAAGTATGCATCTGAATGCTCCAGGGACTTCCGCAGTCCTTCCGCTTCTTGTCGCAGCACAGCTGATCGATGTCTTTCAGCTTGTAGTTGAGACTCAAGAAACCGAACTGATTCAGACAGTGAGTTTGAATAGCTTGTGCAAGCGGTAGTGGCCAGTAACTCGAACACTAAACCAAGACAGGACTTTGGGGTTGTCTCGCTGTCTTCAAGATAGTCTTCCTTAGCTGTTTTATCAGCTTTGTTGGAGACCAACAAGGATGTGTCACTATCCTGAACCTTATCTGCATTACTTCCTTTACCATTGCTTAATAAGGCACTCTTCCCCAATATTCTGTCAGCATTCTAAAAGAAGAAACAAGCAGACACATAACAAGTTTAGCATGTACTAGTATATGAAACTCATTTCGGTGAACCAGTTCATTAGTAAGGTGGACAGGATTAAACTACCAAGTCTTCTATTGCCAAGTACTAGTACATAATAAAAGCATCAAACAAACATATATCTATGTCCTATGGTCACTGCATTGTCTTGCCAAATCAAAATAGAGACACGGTTCAAATCATATCAGTTCAAGACAAAGCAGCAGTGAAAGAATACAAAGCGTGGGAAACTACATGGCACAACAAGATTTCAGATGGGTACCACGGGTCTACATGTACAACAACACTATTGGCTCTGTTGTGATGCTAGTAATGTGCATGATATGAAAGTCAACTGTATACACAATTGAAATTGAAATCAAAAGAGCTATTGATAAGAGCAAACCTGTTAAAGAAACATGCGTGAACATACCTGCTGTGCCGTTGGAGTTTCGATTGGATCCTTCAATTTAAAAATAAGTTTGTATGAGTAAATACAGTGATACAAGAGCAAAGCAATCATAGTTAAAAAAGGCGCGCCTAAGCGAGCGCTTAAGCGCGCCTAGGCTCTAGGCGTTGGCAAAACGCATTGCGCATAACTACGCTTAATCTGTGCATAACTGCGCATAAGCATGCGCTTTGGTCAGTAAAGCGCAAGGCGGTGGCAAAACGCACAATTAACGCCTAGCGCTTTTTTGAACTATGATAGCAATGGAATCTTAAATTAGAACAGTTGTTCTTCAGGTTTAGGCACTTGTTCTACATGAACAGAGTACAGTAAGACGCAAGAATATAATACTTAAAAATAGAAAATGAGCTCATAGACCTTACCACATTCTTGGTTCGGGACCAGTACAGAACAAGGCGTTCCCAGTCATCGTCCAGTAAATGTGTCTCAGGAGAACGTAAGGGAATTTGATGAGTTTCTTTGCCGGTGAAGTACGTTTTCTTCAGGTAATTCCGATACTGCCACCAAGCATTCTTGAAGATAGCAGAGGTATTAGCACAGGTTACCTCATCCTGAGTTTCCAAATCGGTCCTTCTCTATAGAGAAAAATGGGAAAATTTGCTGTATTATAACCATCATGGAGGTAGGATGTATGGGACGAAGCAAAGTAATTGCCATGAATAACATTACTTACACATAACTCCTGGACAAACACCTGCAACTGGCATTTTCCTTCATCTTCAGTATAATATTTCCAAGATGGGAAGATACGCACATACGATTTAACAACATCAAATGCGATAGATGCTAAACTACGACTAGCTGGTTGTGCTTCCTCCACAGGAATAGGCGTACTAACTGGTGGAGTTGGGGTTCGCCGTGATAGTACTGGCCCTTTGGGCACTGGAGCTGCCTTACTAACTGCTCTTGTTTGGGAGCTCTGTGGTGGAGATGGTGCTGTGTCAACAGGAACTGGGTTACTATCGGCTGGGGTTGGGGTTAGATTGGGTGAAGCTGGTTCTCTGTCCATCGCAGTAGGGGTACAATCTGCGAGAGTTTGGGTTATGTGTGGTAGGGCTGGTTCTTGTGCATGTACAACCGGGGTGCTATCTCCACCAAGAGGTAGCACTGTTTTATTTGAAGACCGTGTTTTTAGTCCGCTAGATACTGGCATCACCCGCTCCAATTCAAATGGCTGATAAACAGGAAACATAGTTGAATGTACAGACATTGTATGAGAGACAGATGCAATAGATAGTGTGGAAAAAAGAGGGCATGAAATAGTTGACATGTATATTGTTTAACTAAAACGGATAGCATGACATAATTTCACATATATGATGTCTATCTAAACTGGATAGCATAGCATAACATAATTCAAAGATATGATGAATAACTAAACAGGATCGCATGACATAATTCACCTACATGTTATCTAAGTAATCAGGATCGCATCATTTAATTCACATATGTGATTTATATGCTAAACAGAGGGCATTCGATATGATGTCTGAACTAAGAACATGGTGTTGAATATTGTGTATATGATGTCTAAACTATGCAATGCAAGACACCGTATGCATGATATGAGCAGTATAACCGTGCCAAGTTAGAGCATACACCTCAGTGGGGGAATAGGACTGGTCATCTGTCTCTGAATCCATCTCTGAGGAGCTATCGGGACCCAACAAGAGATCTGCTTCGACAGGTAGCACTGTCTGCTCTGAAGGCCTTGTTTTCACTCCAGATTTTTCCATCTCCCACCCAAATGGCTGATTCACAGGAAGAGTAGTTTAATGTACAAACATTGTCGACAAATGGAAATGTAATGAAGAAAAGGATGGGCAAGATATCATTCAAATATATGATGCCTGGTTAAACAGGATGGCATTGCACATTTCACATATATTATGGCTGGCTAAAAGACATGAGACTGCATAATTCCCATATATGATATAGAAACTAAACAGGTGGCATTACAGAACATGTCTAAACTAAGCAGATGACATATATGATGTCAAAAGTAGGCACTGCAAGGCAACATATGCATGATATGACTAACATCATCATGCCAAGGTAGAGCAAACACCTTGGGGGGTAAATAGGAGTGGTCAGCGGCGTCTGAATCCGCCTCAGAACAGATATCTTCCTCTGGATTACAATCTGGAGAGGGGTGGGGAGGGTTTGCCATTGAACCCACCATGGAGCGATGTCTGCATGACATTGTATTGCCGCGCAAAACTCTTCTCTTTTTCTCTACATGTTCAGCATGACTGTGTACAATATCTGACATGCATACGAAAAAATATGGTGAGATTATGTAAGGAGAGCATGCAGAAATTTAGAGTGATGGTAACAACCAGTGGATGGATCCAAAAATAATGATAGCAGGCTGATGATTGCTTTAAATTAATAAAAAGACAGATGATGATTGCTTTACTATTTGTTTCCCACCCAAGATGAACAACATAGGCATACCCTAGGTGAACCAGATATTAGACAGACATACTATTCATTGCTGCCTCGATATGTGCCCCACAACTAATTTAGAACTCAAGTTTGAACATTAATTTGGACCTGACTTGGGAGTCCAAGAGCTGAACAGGACGATAAAGTAGCAGGTAAGTTTAAGCAATGCATAACATAAGCAGAAACAAAAGAGTGCGACCTCTCTTGTGGACCCGTGTACTCCTCAGGTTCATCTGCTGAGTCGATGATGGTGATGCCGTTGCGGTGGGTGCCGGCGGCAGGGAAGGAGATCTGAGGCGGCGAAAGACGGTCAGGAGTCGTGATGTCTGGTTTGGTGGATGCTTCTGTCGATGGAGCAGCTCAGGTGAGGTGGACGACGTCGCGGCAGGAGCAGGACAAACCACACAAAGTTCCCTTCGACACGTACCTGTAACTGAAGTAATTCTGTAAGGGCTCATTTGGCTTGCATGATTCTTAAAACGCAGGGATAGGAAAAACACCGGAATAGGATAGGAAAATGCACATGGTAAACAGAGCATTTGTAAACACAGGATTTCTGTCAACTTGGGTGTTTGGTTTACAGGAATTGGAAGAGCAGAGGAATGCAAAGAAACATGGCCAAAATAAAGTGAAACCATATGAAAGCGTGTACAGTTAGAATGTTATTCTGGCACTAATGCACTTGGTCTTGTTTTCATGCATAGGATTTTGAAAAGTAGGTCCAGGTGGATGTTTTGCTTCATTCCTTTCAACAAAATGCATGAATAATTGAATAGTAGAGTGCCATTGGAAAATTCCCTATTGCTATGTTTTTCCGTTGAACCAAAATAGCCCTAATGGATCGACGTGAATGTATAGTAATAAGTGATGCAACAAGTGTACAACCTCTTTGCCGTAGCCGTGTCGACCTCAGCATCATTGGGTTGGTCGCTGAAGCAGTTGAGGCAGAGGTGGCTGTCGGAGGTGTGGAGGAAGATCTGAGGAATCTGTAGACGGCGTCCAGGGCACTGCTCTGTTGTGATGGATCGTTCTGTCGTTGGAGCAGCTCCGGTGAGCCGTAAGACGTCAAGGCTGAAGCAGCACAAGACAGACATCGTCAATCTCAAGTGGGATTCTAATAGCATCTCCAATAGATGATGTAAAATGGATGTAAAATTAACATCACCAAAAACCACCTGACTACAACAGATGAGGTAAAAACTGTTGACTCTGAACTTAACTGTCAAAACTGAAATTTACTATGGAATCTGAATGCTACTGTCAAAACTGAACGCAATGGTAGCAGAGAGGCACTTGACATGTAGTTTAGGGAGGGCCTGCAGTTCATATTCAACCTGCACCCCCCTGAGCCGCCAACCACCACCGGCCGAACCGCCGGCCCCAGCGCCGCCTCACCGCCCCGAAACAACTCGCCACTGCCGCCCTGGCCAGCCCTCTAGGCCCCCCCGCCCCCACCCTAAACCCTAAGATAGATAGTGGGGTACCTCTCCGGCGAGCCCACATCCCCGCTGCAGGTGGTTCTTCCTTAACTCCAGCGAGCCCCCCCAACCCCTGAAAATCGAGTGACCCAAAAGTCGATTCAGTCGACTGAAGTGTGGCTTAATCGGAGCAGAGTAGCTGCACGAGCGAGGGGGAGAGCAGCAGCAGCAGCTGGGTGAGCGAGCGATCGAGCAAGAGCCGGAGCAGCAGCAGCAGCGCGAGCGAGCGAGCGAGAGCCAGAGCAGTAGCAGCAGATCCGACTGGTATGGACGCCGCTGCCGAAGGGGCCTCGCATTGGGGGAGAGCCGCCGTGGAGATGTCGCCCGCGGCGCCAGCTTCAAGGTAGCCGCTCCATGGGGGTGCGGGATGGAGCACCGTCGGCGCCATGAGGTCGAGTTAAGGAGAAGGTGCGATGCGATGAGTGTACAACCTCTTTGGTGGCGCCGAGTAGGCCTCGGCTTCATCCGAGGAGTCGGTGAGGATGTTGCGGTTCTGGTGGAGCAGGTTAAGGCGGCGTTGTGGGGATGGAGCAGCCGCGATAGACGAGGCGATCGCCGGAGCAGCTCCTTGGAGGTGGAGGATGGGGTGGCTGAACCGGCGGGACGGCGAGATGGACGATGGATCCTCATCCGGGGAGGTGGACGAGGGACGTCGAGCTGTTGCGGTGGACGACGTCGTCGGGGAAGAGGCTCCGGCTGGGCAGCGGTGACGTGGCGGACGGAGGAGGGTGGGGTTTCGCGGCTGGAGCGGAGAGGTTATGGCGGCCTGGGATTTCGAATGGCGAAAAGGGGGCGATGGGAGGGGGTGAAGCATGACTTAGGGACGCGCTTGTCCAAAATGTAGGGTGTGTTACAAAAGTACCCCCCACCGATTTGAACTAGCGGCCCTTTCGGCTCAGGGTTAGAAGGGGGATTTCGCGTGTCGGGATTTGGCAGCTGGAGGGAGTTTTCGCGCGCGTTGTAATTTCGGGATAGCAAGGCGCGGGTTGTGAAGGCGCCAGTTTTGGGAGCACGATATCTGAATTTTCGGGATATAACAAGACGCGGGTTGAATTTTAGGGACAAGCCTAACGTGTAGTAATATTGTACTTGTACGTACCAAATCAATTCGCACTTCCCTCAACCAAAAAGAAAACAAAAAAAATAAAACTATTCACACCACACAAAGAGAGAGTCTTGCCCCGTTTTACTATACAAATGCTATTCAAAGCTACTCCCTCCTTCCATCTATATAGGGCCTAATGCGTTTTTCGATGCTAACTTTGACCAAATATTAGAGCAATGATATATGACATGCAACTTACACAAAGCACACCGTTAAATTCGTCTGTGAAAGGTTCTTTCAATGATATAATTTTCACATTGTGCATGTCATGTACTATTAATCTTGTCAATAGTCAAAGGCGGTCTTAAAAATCTCATTACGCCCTATATAGATGGAAGGAGGGAGTATGAATCCATGTTATGTCCGATTAAATTTTTTCGCTTGCTGTATAATGCATGTAACCTACTCATACCAACATTTTAGTGCATTCCAAATGTCTATACTACCGCTGCAATTCGAACTAAATTTGAATTCGTTTCTCTATTTCAATAAGAATCTACAATCATGATTGTTGCCAACTTCAACCATCATTCGTGTATTACCTTAATAACACACCACATGATTACTATAGAGATAGATATGAACTATGTGTACTACATGAACTCGAATTCTATTTTTTGAATACACTTGATGTTGATTCCAAATAATAGTACATTTGATGTACTAACTATATATTCATAATCTAAACCATGTTCCATACGTACACCGTGTTTATCACACAAAGTATAGTGCCCCGCCCCCTACATTATGACAAGTATTTAGACCTGAGTTGCAAAAGCCACACATTAGCCCAAATTATAATCAATGTTCTACATTATGATATCTTCTTCAAGTATCCGTATCCACTTTTTTATAATGAATTATGATCTTTGTTCGTCTTTTACACCTTCACGATCCTCTTCTATTTGTAGCTAGCTAGCGCTAACTTTCTATCGTGCATGCACACGCCCGCCCCCCTCACACACCCTTAGCGTCCCCTCCATCGCGCACGTTCATTATTTCTCTTTAGGTCGTCCACCAGCGGTGTGTGTAGGCCCCCGGCTCCTTCTTTCTGGCACACACCGGTCGATATACCTCTCTAGCCAAGTGTGCCTACAACAAACACATATATACTTCCCCTCTTCTCTTCTCACCGTCCATGCCCCCATATGTCCAATACGATTCCACGCAGGTGCACACTCCCGCCCCTCTTTTCATTATCACATGCTCGCACACTCCTCCCCCCTCGACATGGTAGGCCTCTCGCACCACCTCCTAGCCACACCCTCTCCCCCTGTCTGCCTCTCCGGACCTTATTTGCTTCTAACACATGCAGGCGTGTATATGAACTGATCTCCCTACATATAGCCAGGTCGACTATAATTCGTTTTCACCAAGCACCGATACACTTACCTCGCTAGTTATGTCTCTCCTTTTCTCGGACACACGACGGTTGATCTTCCTATGTAGTTACGCATGCTTACCACAACCATATCTTCTCCCCTCATCATCCTTGAATACCTCCCGACCCGTCTCTCACACGCACGTGCATAGACAGACAGACATCCCCCGCCCTCTCTTATTGATATTGCACTCATACCCTCCGTTTGTCTAGCAGGCCTCTCCCACCATTTGTGAGACGCCACTCCACCACCAACCCTCCGACGCTCTACCTTTGTCTTTTTCCCAACCTTATTCCTCTGCTACACATATCCATGGATGTCGATCGATCTCCCTCAATACATAGCTAGGTCTCTCTCCTTCCCCACACATATACTAGTCGACCGGTCTCTACCCCCCCCCCCCACACACCGATAGTCGAACGTTGTAGGTAGGTATCCATGCCACGGAGAAGAACTGCACCTCTGCCCTCTCAAATTCCAGTAGGCCAGCCGCCCTGTATCTTTGACGTGGGCAAACACAAATTCGATGGCACTCTTTATCGATCGCGCAGCCACACACTTCATCCCTGTTTTCAATTCTATCGATATCTCACGTCCATGACTCCGTTTCACACACATTGCATATGTTACGTTTTTCTGATTGAGATATCATCAACACATTGCCTCTGTTTCGCACAAACCATCTCTCTCACACCCACCCACGTACGTACCTGCACCTAAAGAAGAAGTGCACGCAGGACGCACGTACTCACGTCTCGTTCCCGGCCACACCCGCGCGGGTACACGGTGGAGTTCGTTTCTGTACGAAAAGGCAGCCCACGTGATAATTTGACGCGTGTAGCGGTTGTTTACTCGAAGGAGGGTCGGGTACCACGCCTAGAATATAAAACGATTGCCGTGGGGAAAATGGAAAAATGGGTTTGTCTCTCGTCCACACCATCTCACACAAGGCCGCCGTGGCCTCTCTCTCTCAGCGTTGGTCAGTGATCCGGCCGCATCCCGTCCGCCGGCGGAAAGGGAGGATGTGCATCGTCTCTCCGTTCGACGGTGTTGAGGCAGCTCGTCCCGATCTGCGGTACCCGCCGTTCTCTCTGACCAAGCTCCGGCGCGGTAGGGCCTTCGCCACTTGCTCGCTGCCGCAGTATGGGCAGATCCCGGCCGCCGGCGCCCTCCTAGTAACATCCCGACGACCCTCAGGTACAGCTTCCTCCGGCCTTGCTCCACTGCCCATCTTCCCACGTTGCTGCATGTGGATCTTCTTTAGTTGTTTGCTTAAATCGTATCTCGGCAGGCGTACTTTCTATCGTGCAATCTCGTCCTCAAACCATTTTGATAAACCACCATGTGCTATCTTTCCCTTTTTACATGCAACATGCTTCTTTTTTGTCGGCGTATGTGTCTTCAACTCGTGTTATTGGGCAGTAATTGTTTCCTTTCGACCTCCTTTTGCAAACAGGGCTATCCATTTTCACCTCGTTGCTATTGCGACCTTTTGGTGAACTGCACAAATCACTTTTCTGAAGAGTGTTTTGTGCAGTTCCGCCAAAATGTCACACGGGCAACGTTTTTACATTTCTGTGGGACTGCGGAAAGGGAGATTGGTTTTGCTATCCTCCTCATCCAACTCCGTGCCTAATCTTCTCCAACAAGAAGTTAGTCCTAAAGAGAGATCGTAGAGGTGATCGGCTTCTATTTATGTGTGTTATGTTTCATCATCTAGTTCCACTATTATTGTAATCACACTGACTGGATATCTTTGCAAACAGGGATGGTCCGCTCGATTTTAGTGGAGCTGCACAAAATGATCGGATTGTGGTGTCCTTCATACACCTCTTTTTTGGCTACAGAGCTGGGTGAAACTAGCTGCCAAGCAATGAACACTGTGCCAAGGAAATGGAGCCATGCCTACGAACAACATCGATCAATTATATTTTTTTCTTTATTTGTACACCTTCTCACAACTTTGTCTTCAGTTGTGATGTGAATATTGGCGCTGATCTGCGAACCATTGAGATGCATTAGCCATGGTAGTTTCATTTGTATTTGATGGAATGTTGTAACGAGATAATCTCGAGGCAAGACACATGAATCCTAAGTTGAAACCTTTTTTTCCTGCGGGAACCAAAGTTGAAACCTTCATAGCATCACAGTACAATTTCATCAAAATTATGCGTACATATAAACAAATCCTGAAGGATTGATAGCAATGCCAGAAACAATTCAACTTCGTTTCGCCGACATGTTGGACATCCTTCATCCGGCTCCACCTGCCATGCAGCAATATTGAGTGCACAACACAACTTCAGGGAAAGATTCACCCCGGTCGTTGCGCCGCAGTAGTAATGACTAGTGAGCAGTCAAATCACAGAGCCCCACCTTCGCCACAGTAAGTTGCTCGGACGAAGCAACCATCATTTCTCTGTTCCTTGAATCCGCTGGTACTCCCATATTCCCACAGTAATAAGTTGCTCGGGCGAATCAACCATCACTATATCCGCTCACGTGTGATGACCACAGGAGCTATCCATTCAGATTGCATGTTAAAAAAATAAAGGTCGATAACTAATGCGGCAAACTTTCAAAAAAAAACTAATGCGGCACCTCGGGCCAACGCGGCCAGATCGCATTTTGCACGAGAAATTACACACCATGTTTCGTTGACATGTGGTCCCGTTCCAACATATCAGTGAGACGACGGCGAGTAGTAGGAGTATTTCCGAACGGACGTGTAGGCCGGGGCGCCTCTTCGTGAACCGTGGCAAACTGGCAACCGTCCACCGACTCTTCGCCTTTCCCTCTCGATTTGGAACTGCTGTCGCACGCTCTTCCTCTCCCTCCTCCATTTTCCTTCAGCCCTTCACCCTTTCTTCTGCCATTGTTCGATCGTCTTCTCCATGGAGGGAACAGGCCGGAAACGACCCCGTTATTCTTGCCCCGATCTGAAAGATGACGTGGTGGAGGAACTCATTGATCGGTGCGACGTCATCACCTCGGCTAGCATGGCAGGTTCGTTCAAGCCCATTCTCGACTCAACTAATAACATCATTACAAGGAACCCAAGAGTCAAGGAGCGGTTTGATCTCCCCTATCTTCTTCGCCGTGACCCTGATGACTGGCGCCGGCACGACGGAGGCCTCGCCCTGTGCAAGTTGATGCCGCTTGATAATGATACGTATGATGTTAAGATGCCATCGCTTGAGGGCAAGGCTTGGGCAGGTGCAAATGGAGATTGGGTTGTTTACATTGGGTCCAACTGCGAGTGGGAACTTGTGAATGTGTACACTCGTGACCGGGTTCCACTTCCAAAAATCTCAGCAGACTGCCCAGAGGTTGAGCACACCGGTATTGTACGCACGTTCAAATACGATCATGGTGACTGTCTTCTACGGAAGATAGCAATTTGTCGAGTTCCCAACCGCTCTTGGAATTACAACAACTATGAAGTTGTTGCTATCTTCGACAAGCTTGTTGCCGTCCTTTGTTGTTCGACTCGATGGATATTGCTCAAAAATCAGTTTCTATACACGGATGTGTACTGTGATGCAATTCAATACGAGGGTCTTGTGTTTGCTTCCACCGCTCATGGCACTGTTTTTGCATGGGATCCTCGTAGTTTCGGTACATTTGTCTTCCACCGTAATTATAATTGTTTCATCCACATGCATGCGGGTTAGCAAGTTTCCCTTTACTAATTAACCTTCTTCTTGTGTTTCCAAGGTCCTATGAACATTCCACCACCTATACTTGAAAATTTTTATAACCAAGGGGGAGATGGCGATGGTGATGATCACGAGCATGAGGACGAGCAGAACATATATACTCAGTGGCACCTGGCAACTAATTCCGATGGATCACCTCTTCTTGGGTGTATACATCCCACTAATGATGTTACTACTGAGGGAGCATGTGTTGTCTCCCATGGTCGCACTCTCCGGACCTATTCCAACACCCGTTGCATGGTATTCGGGATGGATACTAGTGTGCTAGCGCCAACACCTTCTCCCTGGTATGGAATTGATAGTCTTGGAGAAAACTCGCTCTTCCTTGGACAAAACTATCCGATGATGGTGAAAGGAGATCCAACTGCTGTTGACACAATGTTACTAGTACCATTTATGAGAAGCAACTGTGTCTATACCTCAGACATTAGGGTGGTTCCCTACCCTGGTACTGATATAGTAGGCCGCTTCAGCCTGGATGATCAGTCCTGCATTGGTCTCGATATTGACAATAGATGGCCCGTCCCAGAGAATCACTTGTGGTTCAAAGCAAGCGTTTCCAACGCCGAGGAATGGTTGAGTTGAAGTTCATTTCATTGCTTGTTATTTGTTGTGTGGTGAAAACTTCAGTAGTTATAATGTATCCTCATTGTCGATGTGGGTTGATGACCTGTTGTATGTAATAAAATGATATTCCTGTGATAAACTTACTAAATTTATGAATGGCTTTCGAGTTGCTTCTGTGAGTGAGTGGTGCGACAAGGCAAAAATATATTTTCTGAATACATAATTATACGTGCATTGCAACAGGTTATCGGATGAGGCCAATCAACAATAGTACTACAGTATTTGTACTAGCTTCACATGCTTCGCGCGTCGTGCGGGTGTTTTTACTGTAGCCATATTGTACGTAACCAGCACCTCGAATCCTCGATACTAGTACTATATAGTAAGTAGTAGGAGTAGTAGGGTGGCATGGGCCAGAACAAGCATTCACATCCAGGAGTACGGCACACGCCACCAGCTCGACTTCCATCTGACACCATATTTCTTGGAGTCCATGCTAGAGCAATCTCTTCAACCTCATCGTTTCTCTAACTCAGCCATCGCGCGGTGGGCGAGGTGGGGGTTTGCCGACTCCAATGCTCTATCAATATATGGATGTACTCTTCTTCCCAATACAAAAACTTGCATCCACTCTACTCCCTCCGTTGCACAATACATGCCTTCTATTTGTCAAAATATATATGTACCTAGACATGTTTTAGTATATAGGTACATCCATTTTTGGACAAATGGAAGTCAAGTATTTTGGAACGGAGGGAGTACACAATAAATTTTTTAAGTTAGCACAACTAGTCTAATCCGAGAGCACAACCGAAGATTTGGTCGGGTTCTTCCTCCTTTTGCCGACACGTGGGACATCCAGCATCCAGGTCGTGTCATGAAAGAAAATAGAGTGGTAGTTGAAGCCACGAGATGTGCATCTTGGGTTAAACTATAAATAGAATCTTACTACTCTTGAGTAACTCCAAAAGCGGCCACCGAAGATCTTTATTGGATTTGTTTTTCATCACCAGCACGTCGAGGTGAAAGATGTGCAGGTTCAGTGGGTCCTCTTGCGTTTTCACTGACATGTGGGGCCGCATGTGAGCAAACAGACGATGGGCTCCGCGCGTCCGCTGGCTGGCTGAGAAGAGAGATAGAGGAGGGCTGAGCACGGACTGCAGGAAATTTGTTCTACGTAACCAGCACCTTGATATTCGCGTGTGGTTGTTTCTAGAATAAAAAAAGGAGGTACCCCTACTTATGTTACTCCCACTACGCCTAGCCTAAGGTTAGTAGGTGACCTTGCGCTTGGCTCTTCGCCTCTTCCGGAAGTCGATGGTTCTACAGTAGTGCTTCTGGCAATCTGACACCAAATGAACTACTGCACGTCCACCGCTTGTAAGAAAAAGTTTCTCCTCGTGCTGCGAGCCACCGCGCACGCGTTGGCGAGGGAGAAGGCGTAATCAAGCTTCTCGTCGTTCTGCGAGTTGACGGGACACATCAAAGTTATTTACTAGTAGTACGTACTCTCTCCAAAAAGGGCTGACCATGTCATTGCTACCATCCCGTGCTCCGTCGTTGAGTACGTGCACTATTCACGTGCCATCGAGGAGAAAAAATATTGCGTAGGTGCCATCGAAGTGCACGACTCACTTACGAAAAAGGGTTTCCCACCGCTTCCCCCCCTCGCACAACTCACTTACGCACTGCTTATCTGATTATCTCCATTTTCTTGCATGACACGTGCACCTTGATGCTAGATGTCTCGCGTGTTGGGAAAAGGATGAACAAAGCTCACGTAAAAGAAAAGAGTTGAAGAGCATAGATTCCCGACGACCGAGGAGGAGCAAGGAACCTCGCGGTGGAGCGTCTGCAAGGAACCTTGCACGTTTTCCCCTGTTTTTTGCCGCCTGCCCACCTATAAACAAATAAAAGAACATGAACTTTTTGCTAACCACTAGAAATGGTACATCAGGATGCTAAGTTGAAGATGTTTTATACTCCCACCGTTCCCAAATATAAGTCTTTTTAGATATTTCAATAAGGGACTACATACGAAACAAAATGAGTGCATCTACACTCTAAAATAAGTCTACGTACATCCGTATGTTGTAGTCTATTTGAAATGGCTAGAAAGACTTATATTTAGGAACGGAGGGAGTAGTTTATATTGAATTATTGATAACCACGGAACAAGCCACGCATGTACAGGACGCATACAGCCACACATGTACACAAGCCAACGCACTAACTCCATCCGATCCAACTCATGCACATACGCGCACAACATGGAGCACACAACACACGTACACAAGACGTGCATGCACACACGCTCGGCCGCAGAATGCACATGAATAACACATGCATGCACACACACTCGGTTGCATGGAGGCGTGTGCCATCCGCGGCGACATCCGGTTCATCGTGCTACGGCGAAGCTCGCACGCAACGGTGCATACGCATCTCTTGCAGCACCTCTTTGCCGTCGTTGCTCAACTACTAGTCGGAGACAAAGATGACCACAGACTTGGCCTTAGAACTAGCACCGATGGAAAAACATGCACGCTGCACACACACAAGCACATACGGAGTGCCCAGGACGTGGTGGTGGTGCGTCCCAGTCGCGTCTACTCCTTCTGCGCACGTTGTCTATCAAGGCGGCTGCATGCTAATGATGATGTGGGTGAGATCTTCTAGGACTCAGATGATGACGAGGAAAATTATGAGACACAAGGTGACGTACACCGTCAAGGTCCACAGTCAAGGGGGTGCTAGTAAGTGCTTAGATGTGCTTAGAGTAAGTACAATAGAGCTGAGTCAGCGGGCTATAAGGAATAAAGTAGTATATTTATGCTTAGTTGGAGGAAAGAGAAGAGGAGCGAGAAGGTAAGCGGGCTCTTCGTGAAGAGCCATCTCTAGCACGTGCTCCTAGGCATTTTGTGAGAATGAAAGGTGGGCCACAGAATAAAAAAGTAGTAGTACACTCTTTTGATCTACTATTGTACATGTTGACTATAAGATGGGCTGTAGATGACATGGCACTGGCTTATAGCCAGCAGCTGGCTATACTGTTAATGCTCTTTAGATGAGGTGCTAAGTGCATTAAATGGTTTAGTAACTCAAGTATTCAATGCATAGGTGCTTAGTTTATTGGTGCCACATCATATTTTATGCCTACGTGGCAGGCTTAGCAGCTATACATGGTTGAGCACTGGGAGAGGCCAAGGCTGGTCATAGTGGGGAGTAACTTACACTGTAACATATTACTATGTTACTCTAAACATCTCTATAAACCGGAAAGGAGGGAGTAGTAACATAGACTAGTGTCATATGCAGAGTATGGGAGCACATGATATTTCCCCGTCCGGACCGATCCCAAGTTGGCTTCTCACCTTCTTGGCCCAACAAAAACCCCTCCCCCCTATCGCGCGCGCTTCCCGCCCGGCGCAAGCTGAGCCCACCGCTCCACAATGATGGCAAGTCAGGGCGATGCGACCTCTCACTTCTTCCGTTGCTGAAGCGGCGCGCCGACCGAGGGCACCGCCCGCTGCACGCCCGACATTTCAAACTACACAGTGGATAGTAACTTTGGAGCAAGTACTACAATTAGATGACATAAGCAGGCTATAAGGATTTAAATATAGTATTTGTGCTTAGTTGAAGGAGAGAGAAGAGGAGAGAGAAGAGAAGCGGATTGTAAATGTGTAGCCGGTTGTACTCCAACATACTTTGTGAGACAAAAGGTGGGCCCATTATTAATGATATTGTATTTATACTAAAGGGAATAACGGATGCCTTAATTACTCTGTTTTTTGAGACTAACCTTGGTGGGGCTATTATAGACTTTTTTTGAGCTATTATTGACTTGGACGTGGGGTTTGGGGGCCAAAGGCCTACTATTATACTCGCATGGCCGACCTGACATGCTCTACCCTAGCCGCCGCTGTATCATATGATTTCGCATCGTTCCAGATCTTAGCGCCGCCACGCAATTCTTCTCCAGCCCTCCTTCCGGCGTGCACCGTGAGAAGGGACAACAGTCCTCCAAACCCCGCCTTTTGTGATCCTGTACAGGAGAGGGGCGATCAGGTTTTTGGGGAGCACACTCCTGTGACTGCTGCCAGCGACGACTTCCTCAATGACATCCTTCTTCACCGACCTCGATAACCTCTTCATCAACGACATGAGTGACAACATCAACCACATCGGTTCTGCTCCCGCTGTACAGTATGTGATTCTGTCCTCCTGGTTTAGTCCGCATCATTACTTTGATGTTTGCAATTGTCGTCATGATCTATTTACTGCTGATTCAGATTAAATCTCATACTAAATTGCTCATATATTCAGAAATCCAATCCAAAAACCTGATTACAGGCAATTTACTCCGAGTGGTTTTGCTGCGCTTTTGAAGGCGCCTACTTTTAAGGGGGTGCAATATAAAAGGTGGCGCACAAGAGAAGTATATTGGTTTCAGATCATGTACTGCTATGATGCCACTAAGGGTAAGCCTGAGGGCGATCTTAATCCTACACAGCAGGAAGCTTTTCAGAACATGGATACCCTCTTCAAAGCCGCCCTGCTGAGTGTTCTTGACGATTCCATTGTGGATTCATATATGTCGTTTGATAGCAGCAAAGACATGTGGGCTGCGCTCGAGGCCACGTTTGGGCCCTCGGGCGCTGGCAACGAGTTGTACGTCATGGAGCAATTCTGTGACTACAAGATGACTAATGAGCGCTCTATTGTTCAGCAGACTCATGAGATACAGTCACTCTCTAAGGAACTTGAGTACTTTAAGTGTGTGTTGCCGGACAAATTTGTTGCTGGGACCATCATTGCCAAGCTTCCAGCTTTGTGGAACGATTTTGCTACTTCTCTGAAAAACAAGAGATATGAGTTTTCTGTTTTGGATCTCATTAGCACTCTTGATTTTGAGGAGAAGGCGAGAGCAAAAGACACATGTGCTCGGGTCGCTGAGGGAGCTTCTAGTGCCCACATGGTACACGAGAAGAACTTCCAGCCCAACCAGCCCCAAAACAACAAGAACAAATCTCAGGGGAAAGGCAAGTTTGATGCAAAGAACAAGCTGTCACATTCTACCAACTTCAAGAAGAATTCTCATAACGGGAAGGGATACAAACCTCAATTTTGGTAGCACCGCACAAAATTTATATGGCTGCATCTACCTACTGTCATCTAACCTCATGGTGCTCCAGGTATTCCTACATTCGTAACTAGGTACAATGACCACCGCAAGATGAAATTAGCTTATTCGTACGTTGACTTGCTGAATGCAGTGCGGAACGATCCTGTCATGTGTGGAGGAGCAAACAAGCAGTGCAGCCGAAGGTGGAAATCAACCAAGGACTTATGAAATTATATGTAATCTTCCTCAGGAAGGTCAGTATCCCCTTCGTCCAGATGATCGTGTTTTGTCATGCTGAGCTATTGATATGTGCTACTGTTTTGCAACACCGTTTAAGTATAGCTACTGTTTTCCTATCTTTTCAGATTCAGGACAATGAATATGATATCAGGAAAACTGCACAATATGGACCCATGTTGAGTCATCTCTATTGCCTCATGTGTTTGCTGCAAATGTGTCAACATCAATTGCAAGATGAGGCAGCTAGCTAGTTGTGGAGTTGCCAACATGCTCAAAGTGCTCGCAACATTGAGAAGAAACAAGCATGCCCAGGAAATTAATGCATGCGCAGGGAGGCCCTTTGCTCAGAGAAGCATCGACCGATTTTCTTTATTTCCACACCTTCTCACAGCTTTGTATATTGGTTATAGTATGGTGAATCATTGAGATGCATAGACATGCTGAACTTTTGTTCTTCTGAATGTTAGTTTAATGTGAGTGTCTGCATCTAGTACCGCATCCTCTAATTTGGTGGATGCACACAGAGAAAATAAATCTCCTTAATTTACTCCATAACCACCCCATTAAATAGGCCTAGTAACAAACCAGGCACATGCAGTGGCTGGCGGGCACATGCATCCTGCATGCATGGCCAGTCAGCCAAGCCCATGCGCCAGCTCCAATGTAGCAACGCAAAAGAAGAGAGCGGTTCTTGGGAAAAAGCGAGTAGTTAGTGCAATGGGCCTTATAAACACGAACAACTCGCTCTCCCGCTTCCGTCTCCCCACCCAATTCCCCCCGCTCCCCAATCTTCCTCACTCGTCCAGAAAACCCCGCTCACCTTCTTCCTCACTCGTACAGAAAATACCTGCTCCTCTTCTTCCACTCCTACAGAAATCCCCAGCCCTCCTTCTTCCCCACTCGCACTGCCACTAGGCTCGTCTCTGACTACTCTGCTCAAACCCGTGAGCTCGGCGCGACGCCCACAAGGAAAATGGAATCGGCTGGCCCCAGTGCCAAGAAGTAGAGGCTCCCGCCAGTGGCGACACCAGTTGTAGATCCCGCACCCGGTAGCACGGGGAGAAGCGGCGAGCCCCCCCCCCCCACCCGGATCTGAGGAACCGGTAGAATCTCCGGTGGACCGCATCAACAATCTCCCGGGCGTCGTCCTTGAGGAGATCATCTTGCTTCTCCCCACCAAGGATTGCTGCTGCACACAAGTCCTCTCAACTCGGTGGCGCCCTCTATGGCGCACCGCGCCCCTCAATCTCGACTGTCGTCAGATATCTGTCGTTCCTGAATTTGATCTCCTCAGAGCCATCATCTCTTCTCACTAGCAGGGCCCCGTTCAATGCCTCTGCATCCCGACAAGCTACCTGCTATCCATACCCGACAAGGTGGACGCTTGGCTGCCATCCCCTGAATTCGGAAAACTCTAGCAGTTTGAGTTCTACCATTACCACGAAAGCTTCATACCACGAACATACCAAGAATTCGTGCCCACACCACCATTGTCCATCTCGCGGTTTTCTTCCTCTCTCCACATCGCCACCTTCGCCGGTGCCATCTAACAGACGATCTGGTACAAATGCTTCGACTCCCACTTCTAAAAAAACTTTCGCTTGTGGTGGTTTATCTGTCGGAGGCCTCACTGCACAGCATCATCCACTCCAGTTGCCCTACCCTGGAGCGCTTGTTGATTGTTTTGGGAATAGAAATCGGTATCAGCTGTCTCCAAATAAAGTCGCCTCACCTTAAAAGCATTGGAATTTATTTTAAAGGACAACAGCTCATCATCGAAGATGCCCCTTCACTTGAAAGGTTGCTCCTTCATAATTGTTATACACCTTCATAAATAACTGTCGTCTCTGCGCCCAAACTGGAGACCTGTGGTGTAATTCGTGACCCTTTTAATAATCACAAGGAGTTGGTGTTTGGCTCCTCACTTTTTCAGGTACCGTATATTATCATCTACACATTTGTAATCACATGCTGCATTTTTCATTTGTGCGCATAAGTTTTATATCATCTTGGAGTACACTTTGGGCACTAATATTATGTTATATGCTCAATGAAGAGTTCGTCCATTGATAGCCTATCAATGCTATTGGATTCTGTCAAGATCATATATATATATATCAGAATGTATAGTTTTGATCTGGACATAATTATTGGCTTGCTGCGATGCTTTCGATCTCTGGAGAATTTATACATAGAGGTGATGATTTCATGAACATTGAAAGCCCGTATATATTGTACTAGAATTAACTGTTCAGATGTCGTTCTTTCGACATACTCTTTTTTCAGACCTTAACTGTTTTCGATCTTCATGTCTACTTAGGCAGAACCACATGGAGAAAAAACATATAACCAATCGTTGGCGTAATAAGCACAAGGATTTTCTCAGTTCTCATGAAATTCGTTTGAGGACAATAACGATGGGACGATATGCATCCAACCAGGCAAACAGAAGCTTTGTCACATTCTTCCAGTTGAATGCGAGGTTACTATTGTTCATGAGGCTTAATTTTTTGTAACGCCCCGAGCCCGGCGCCCCAGAAGACTTCCAGCTATTCCGAGCCTTGCCGTGTGTTTTATTTGATTGTTGCATTGCATCATGTCATCATGCCATCATGTCATTTAATTTTTGCAACTCATCTAAATAAATTGTATGGATCCTCGGTCCATTTAAATCGAGGGATATTCACAATGGTGATTTCTCTTAATAACATATCCTCCCAATATTTAGGGAGCTATATTAAACCATCCATAACACATTTGCGCGGTTCTTCAATTTCCTTTTTATCCAACTCAACTTCTTTTCTTCCTTTGGTGCCCTTTAGTAAAGTTGAGTTGCAATTTGACTTTATCCACAAATGTTCCAAATCAGCCCATTAATCACATCTAGTGTGTAGGGACATCTCCTATAATTTCAACCCATTTGGAGTTCATTCGAATGGGTTTCTAAATTCAAACATGTTGAGTTAAATTCAACATGAATGGATTTTACATTCTCTAAAAATCCTCGGGACATTTTTGTTAAATTCCTCATATTTTTGTGAGCCTAAGGAAATGCCTAGTTTAACATGGTGTACTTTATTTTGCTGTTTAACAACATTAAAATAGTGTTTAGGGCAGAACAGTAGCTAATTCAAAATATGGAGATGAGGGTTTTCCAGAATTGTTGTTTGTTGTTTCCGGCCTCATTTAAACTTGCCTAAATAGCTAGTTTAATTATGCTTCACCTCTTGCCTTGTTAACCAACATTTAATCTTGTCTTGTTCATAACCGAGAGAGAGAGAGAGAGAGAGAGAGACTAAATAATCCGAATGTGGTGTTTCGTCAATATGCAACTCGTTGCATATTGAGCTCCACTTAACTTGTAGTATTGTTTGTTGCATATTGCCATGCCATGCCTCATTAACCCGGACATGCATCATCCTTCGTTATGCATCATGCCATGTTTTATGCTTGTGTGTTTACTATGATGTTCGCTTCTTTCCGGTTGCGCTTCTCCTTGATAGTTCCGGTTACGTCGCGATTGTGAGGATTCGTTCGACTACGTGGGTTCGTCTTCTTCTTGTACTCGTTCTTCTTCCTTGCGGGATCTCAGGAAAGATGACCATTACCCTCGATATCACTTCTATCTTTGCTTGCTAGTTGCTTCGTTCTATCGCTATGCTGCGCTACCTATCACTTGTTTATCATGCCTCCCATATTGCCATGTCAGCCTCTAACCTTTTCACCCTTCCTAGCAAACCGTTGCTTGGCTATGTTACCGCTTTGCTCAGCCCCTCTTACAGCGTTGTTAGTTGCAGGTGAAGTTGAAGATTGCTCCATGATGGACAGGATTATGTTGGGATATCACAATATCTCTTATTTAATTAATGCACCTATATACTTGGTAAAGGGTGGAAGGCTCGGCCTTATGCCTGGTGTTTTGTTCCACTCTTGCCGCCCTAGTTTCGTCATACCGGTGTTATGTTCCTTGATTTTGCTTTCCTTACGCGGTTGGGTGATTTATGGGACCCCCTTGACAGTTCGCTTTGAATACAACTCCTCCAGCAAGGCCCAACCTTGGTTTTAACATTTGACACCTAAGCCTTTTTCCCTTGGGTTCTGCAGACTCAAGGGTCATCTTTATTTTAACCCCCCCGGGCCAGTGCTCCTCTGAGTGTTGGTCCGAACTAGAGCCACTTGCAGCGCCAGGGGAAACTAGAGGATTGGTTTTAGTTGTACATAGTGTTCATCCAGTGTGCCCTGAGAACGAGATATGTGCAGCTCCTATCGGGATTTGTCGGCACATTGGGTAGCTTTGCTGGTCTTGTTTTACCATTGTCAAAATGTCTTGTAAACCGGGATTCTGAGACTGATCGGGTCTTCCTGGGAGAAGGAATATCCTTCGTAGACCGTGAGAGCTTGTGATGGGCTAAGTTGGGACACCCCTGCAGGGTATAAACTTTCAAGGGCCGTGCCCGCGGTTATGTGGCAGATGGGAATTTGTTAATATCCGGTTGTAGATAAATTGACACCAGATTCGAATTAAAATGCATCAACCGCGTGTGTAGCCGTGATGGTCTCTTTTCAGTGGAGTCCGGGAAGTGAACACGGTCTTTGTGTTATGATTGTGTGTAAGTAGTTTCAAAATCACTTCCTGATCACTTCTAGCTTCTCGACCGTTCCGTTGCTTCTCCTCTCGCTCTTATTTGCATAGGTTAGCCACCATATTTGCTTAGTGCTTGCTGCAACTCCACCTCATTACCTTGGCCTACCCTTAAGCTTAAATAGTCTTGATCTCACGGGTTTTGAGATTGCTGAGTCCTCGTTGCAGGTCCCGATGATACCAGTGCAGGTGATGCAACCGAGCTCAGATGGGAGCTCAACGAAGGTCTTGGTCGTTGCTATGTTTCGTTTCATTGTTGATCAGTAGTGGAGCCCAGTTGGGATGATCGGGGATCTAGCAGTTGGGTTATCTTCTTTTCTTTTGGCTTCGTCCGTAGTCGGACTATATGTGTGCTCTGAATGATGTATGTTCATTGTGTGAAGTGGCGATTGTAAGCCAAATCTTTATCCCATTCTTGTTCATTACATGGGATTGTGTGAAGATGACCCTTCTTGCGACAAAACCACCATGCGGTTATGCCTCTAAGTCGTGCCTCGACACGTGAGAGATATAGCCGCATCGTGGGTGTTACATTTTTACAGCAAGAGATTTCTCACGGACGAACATGTTGAACAGCAAAAAAAGAAGTTTCAGGTGGACAAATGGGCTTCTAAACGTGCTCGGCTTCTATTTACAATAAGTTGTAGACATCCTGAAATAAATTTTTTTGCACAGGATGTTGATTTTATGGATCAGACCGACCCATTTGTTTGTGACTGCAAAAAAGAGTGGTTGGGTTAGATGTTACTGTCATGTTCAATCTGGGTTTTGTCTAAAAATTTGATGAACAATTAATCCTTGGGCTTTTTGTACCATTTGTATGCTTGACTTGCATGTTGTTGCCCTTGCACTCCCCTCCACCTGCCACTACACTGCCACATCTTCCATGGCTGCTGTTCGTTCCCGTCCGAGGCCTTGCCGTTGTTCTCCACCTTGGTTAGCTCGCTGTGCCCGCCGCCGTCTGGCGTTGTCAACGTGGTCAACAACCAAGAGGAATCAGGAGATGACTGTATGTGGAGAGGCTGACAGTAGGGACCCACCAGGGTCATTGCATTTCGCAAGCAGGTGCCTCATTATTACAAGCCAAAAAATACTTCCTCCTAATTGTTTGACAACTAGGTTCCACGCCATTGTCAATGTAGTCAATAAACGAGAAAATTACACAACGAGCGGATAACACCAGGGACCCGGCAGCTCGCCCAGTTGTTTTTCAGTTTCAAAGACGGAGCTCAACTCCGCGCTCTGCGGGGGTTGTGGCCCGTCTAGCCCACGCTTACACTTTTATTAAGCACATGACGAGCCCAGTTGATATATTTTTTTCTTTCTGAAATTGGCTAGCCCAGTTCTTTTTTTGGAGAATACCAAAACCGAGGCCAATCTGCTTTTCTCAGCCCTGCTGGGCTGCAAATCTTTCAAGACGAGGAGGGATGTAAGTAATAAGAAATGAGCTTCCCCTGAAAACGGGCTATAAGTTGTAAGAAATGGGCTGTAAATTTTTAAACCAAAGCCAACCGACAATTACATTAAAATATCATTTTTTCAGGATTTCTCTACTCTCTACTCTTATAAAAACCAAAGCCAACTGGCAATTACATTAAAATATCATCTTTTCTCCCACAAGATAAACTACTCATACAAATGCATCTTCATGTTCCGTGCAACGAACGGGCATCTTGCTAGTTAAGATTCTAAATTTCATTCATTTTTTTGCTGAGAATTGTTTTTTGAATTTTATTTTAATATAATTTTTTGAAAATTATTTTTAACGTGACTTGAAATTTCGTGATTAAATGAGTTCGGACCCCACCTAAATATGCAAAATTTCGTTGATTTTTTTAGTAGTGCCCAGAATATATGGTCTGTAATGCTAATAAAAAGAATATGGGCTTCAAATATCCTTAAGAATTAGCAAATGGGCTGTAAATTATTGAAAATAATGGCTAATGGGCTGTATGCTGTTTTCCACAGATTTGGAGGCTGACTTCTGGGCCTACTAGGTTGACGATGACGCTGTCCAAATTTTTCTTTTGACACGTACACAAGGCTTTGTCAACTTAGTCAACACACAGCAGTGACTGTTGGATGTCCATCCAACGGCCGCCGTGCTTCTTCAATCTCTGATCTTCCTGCTCTAGCCGCCCAAACCAGCGCCAGCAGGACTGCTTGCTCCCTCCTCCCGTGGTTGGATGTGCTGCCGCCAGGCCATCCCTCTAACCACCCACACATCCTATTATTTTCCGGCGATGTCAGCCTCACCCCGCAGCCGACCAGTCAGCGCTCATTCTCCCCTCAGTGTGAGCATCTGCTGTGGTGGCTTCGCCGGCTCCGGGTGGTGCTCTTCCTGGGCCTCGCCCTCGTCCACCGCGTTTGTGCTCTTAGCGCGGCGAGGTCAACATGGTCAACAAACAACAGCCATCGGGAGAGGCTGACAGTAGGGGCCCACACAGGAAAATGCCTCCTTATTACACGCAAAATAATGATTCCTCCACCTGATAGCTGGGACCTGAGGGAGTCCTGGATTAGGGGGTATTCGGACAGCCGGACTATATACTTTGGCCGGACTGTTGGACCGTGAAGATACAAGACTCAAGACTTCGTCCCGTGTCCGGATGGGACTCTCCTTTGCGTGGAAGACAAGTTTGGTGATCCAGATATTATATTTCCTTCTTTGTTACCGACTCCGTGTAAACCCTAGCCCCCTCCGATGTCTATATAAACCGGAGGGTTTAGTCCTAAGAGACAGAATCATAATCATCATAGGCTAGCTTCTAGGGTTTAGCCTCTATGATCTCGTGGTAGATCAACTCTTGTAATACCCATATAATCAATATCAATCAAGCAGGAAGTAGGGTTTTACCTCCATCAAGAGGGCCCGAACCTGGGTAAAACATCATGTCCCTTGCCTCCTATTACCATTAGCCTTAGACGCACAGATTGGGACCTGCTACCCGAGATCCGCCGGTTTTGACACCGACATTGGTGCTTTCATTGAGAGTTCCTCTGTGTCGTCGCTGCAAGGCTTGATGTATCCTTCAATCGTCAACAACAACATGGTCCAGGGTGAGACTTTTCTCCCCGGACAGATCTTTGTGTTCGGTAGCTTTGCACTGCGGGCCAATTCGCTTGGCCATATGGAGTAGATCAACAGTTATGCTCCTGGCCACCAGGTCGGGTTCGGAAACTTGAACTACATGGCCGATATCCGCGGAGACTTGATCTTCAATGGGTTCAGACCTGCTGTTGGACAATACTCAGGATATCGCACCTGCAGGAGCTCCGGACCTAAATCCAGGGCAAATTGCGTCGCCCGAGGACGGGTGGATGGACACCGCCCCGGAGGCTGCACACTCATCAGCGGTAGAGCCGAACACAGACTTCACCCCCAAGGAAGCCTATGACACCGGACCCCCGGACTCGTATCCGGCTGTAGGTTCCAGTCCGCGCACCCCCGAGCCCGCCGAATCTGGTTGGGCTCCGGTAATGGAGTTCACCACTACGGATATCTTCCAGCACTCGCCCTTTGGCGACATGCTGAACTCGTTAAAGTCCCTCTCTTTGTCAGGAGACTCTTGGCTGAACTATGTCCGGCTCGAGTGGGAAGCAGGCGACGAAGGAATCCATTGCCCACCCACCACCCACTTCATTACCATGGTCGATGATTTAACCGACGTGCTTGACTTTGACTCTGAAGACATCGAGGGTATGGATGACGATGTAGGAGAAGAACAGGAACCACCGCCCACGGGGCGGTGGACAGCCACCTCCTTATATGATATATATATGGTGGACACTCCGAAAGAAACCAATGGCGGTGAGGCAATGGAGGATAACCCCTCAAGGAAGAAAGCAAAGCATGGGTGTCGTCGGTGCCGCTCCAAGCCCCGCAACAGCAATACCGGCACAGGAAACGAAAACAATCCGGATGGTGCCGAAGATGAATACGACCCCGATCAGCCTGGCTTCGAGAAGGCCGAACAGGAAGACGGGTAGGTCAGCCCAGACAAATAGGCGACGGACGGATATCCGGAGGAGGACAACTACATGCCCCCTCCGAAAACGAGATTAGCCTCGGCGACGACGAGTTCGGCATGCCTGAGAACCCCGTGGAGAAGGAGCTGTGGGATTTCGGGTTCCGGCAGACCCTTGAGATTCGAACACTAGGGTGCGCGTGGAGATTTCGCCCTCTATCTACCTGCTCCTCGCCAAATCGCTAGGATCTAAACTACGAAAGAAACAACACAAGAGACACGGGGTTTATACTGGTTCAGGCCACCATTGTGGCATAATACCCTACTCTAGTGTGTGGTGTGGTGGATTGCCTCTTGGGCTGATGATGAACAATACAAGGAGGAACAGCCTCGCGAGGGTCTGTTCTTGGCTGGTGCGACGAACTGCTAGGAGGAGTTCAGTTGCTCTATCTACTGGTTTCTTGGTGAGGATCCAGATGCCTCTACCCAGGGGGTGGCCAGTCCTATTTATAGGCAAAGGCCCTGGGCCTCTCCCCAAATATTGAGCGGGAAGGGCGCCAACAATTGGCCATTTTGAAGGGGAACAACGGGTACACCTATCCTGACTAAAGTTGGTCCTCGCCTGCCAAAGGCTCTGGTGGTGACGCCTGCTTGGGCTCCACAATGACTTCCTCCCTGCTGTTGGGCTGGTCTTGGTCTTGTTGCACCGAAATGGATGCCTTTGCTTGATGCTCTCGCCTGCGCTTGCTCCCTTTGCACCAAAGAGGAAAGGAGGACATTGCGCGGGCTGGCGCCCGACTGGCGCCCTTGGTCGTCATGGCTTGCGTCATGGGCACCTCGCGAGGTATCCTGCCTTGAACTCTCCGCCTCCTCGTGAGCCCGCCTGATGAGGCCATGCCTGCGGAAGCTCCCTGTCGTCCGCCCCGCGAGGCTTGGCCCCTCGCGAGGGTCTTGAGCTTGTGTTGATGAAGATGGGCTGTGCTGGGCCCCCTTTGAGCCACGCCGCAGGCCGCAGGCAGGCAAGTCTGGGGACCCCCATTCCCAGAACACCGACAGTAGCCCCCAGGCCCACGGCACGCCCGGACTTGGCCGAGCAGAGAGGCGAAAGGGCAAGTGCGAAGCGTCGTGGGCCCTAACAGCCTGCGGCCTTGGGCGCCGCATGGCGGTTGATTGGACGTGGGTGGCACCGTTCCCCCACGCTTCCTTATTTTAGGCAATGCTAGGCAGACTCGTAGCCGCACACTGCCGCTCCCCTTTCCGCTGCTTGAGCGCTCTCTGTCCTTTCTCCTCTCGAACTCCAGTTTCCGCATCCAATCCAATCTCGAACCTTCCCTCCTCCTTCTCTGCCGTCATGGCTCCGCCGAGGAAGGGGAGAGGGAAGAACCCCATGTCGCCGCCTCACTCATCGTCGGCGGCGGCCCCTGTCGTCGATCGGCCAATCATAATCAATCAAGAGGGCTTGGGCAAGGTCAGCTCGGCCCTGGCCACCATCTTCAACGAATGCGGGAGGACGACGACCTGGCCCACGTCCCGCTTCTCCATTGACAGGATTGCCACTGAGGTCCGATACTTCACCGACGCCCTGTGGGCGGGACTGGTTCCCCCCTTTTCTGATTTCTTCAACGTCGTGCTTTCCCATTATCAGATCCATATGATGCATCTGGGTCCTGAATCCATCACTCTTCTCACGGTTTTCACTTTCGTTTGTGAGGCAATGATGGGCATCCTTCCTTCGGTTGCCTTGCTGCGCCACTTCTTCTCTCTGCGCCTTGTCAACCCCACCCAATGTTCGGGGTGCGTGAGCTTCATCGCTGCGCCTGAGACAGCGGCTTGAGGGATTGACTTCAGTCTTCCCCCGCCCGCGCCTGGGTTTCGCGAGCGGTGGCTGTATGTGGACGTAGGGGTGCCCAGCCCCTTGCTGACGGAGCCATCTTCGCCTGCTGTCCCCAACTCAGGCTGGGGCTAGGAGACGCTTGTGAGCCCCCGGCTCGCCTTTGTCTGGCGTCGCTTCGAGTTCTTGAGGGAGCTCGGCGTGATGGCGCCCAAGGTGGTGAAGGATTTCTTGCTACACCGCGTTTCCCCTCTCCAATGCCATTCTCATCGGATGTGGGCCTTCAGCGGTCGTGGGGATCGTATGGGGCTCTAGGAAGAGGACCTGACGCCTGAAGCACTGAGGAAGGTGCTCTTGGTCTTGACTGGGGATCCTTCCCCCGGTGGCATCCGGCAAGGGGGGCCTTGCTATACCTCTGCTCGAATAGAGGTGACTTCATCAGTCAGATGCCCATCTTCGATGAATGGGGACCGCGCCCTGCTGGCCTCCAGGGGCCTCGTGAGAACCCAGTGGTGGTGGTCGCCCTCGCAGCCGGACAGGGCGACTCTTCCTCAAGAGGCGGAGCAGGGAGGCATGGGCCTCCGGAGGCCGAGGGTGCCCCTGCCGAGGCGACAACGCTGGGCAGCACTCATGAGGGAGCAGCCCCTGAGTTCCGTGCTGCCGTGGCTGAAGGTGGCGAGCAGCCGCCCGCAGTGCCTGCGGCTAAGCCCCCCGAGGCCCCAGCTGCTCTTCTTGGTGGGGCGACTGGCGGCGCGCATCAGGTAGATGCCCCCGACGCAGGTCGCCTTGGTGCTTCCTCCTCGTCACAAGCTGACCCCTGCGCTCAACTCTTGGGTCGCTTCTGCGTGGACTTTGAGGCCCTCTGGAAGAGAAGGGAGGCCCTGGGCGATGATTACCCTTGTCGCCTGCTGAAGCGTAGGAAGTACTTCGCCATCGATGAGTAAGCCTTCTCCCTTCCCAGCTCCTGATTCTTCTGTTGCCTTTCCCGATCCTTGCCCCGCAGGGCCCTTCCTTCCGAGCTCATGGAGGTGGCTGAGGAGCCATCCCCCTCGCCTCCGCCCTCTCTGCCGTCTTCGATCGTTCCGAGCAGCAGGGCCCTTGTGGTGAGGCCGGTTGGTGAGACGAACCATCCCGAGGCGCAACGCGGCCCTGCGCTCCCCGCGGCCTTCCTTCGCGAGCCTTCTCGTGGCATAGCCAGCCTGCCGTGGGCTTCTCGCCTGGTGGTGGACCGTGATTGGCTGGGGTACTCCCTGCGCTCTTCACATGGAGATGGACTGGCTCCAGGTCGGGCTTCTGGCAGGGCATGCCCGGTCGCCTCAAGGGCGCCAGCCCCCAGCCCCCTGCCCAGAAGGGGAGTGCTGATCCGTGCCCCACGGCGCTCGCTTGGGGCGGATGATGGTGTAGAAGATGTACTCGAGCATGCCCGGGAGCGTCGCGCTCTTCGCCAAGGGTTTCTCCGGAGGGCGGCTGACGCGGTGAGCCTGCTTGGTGAAGAGCTCGCTGATGAGGACACACGCCTTGAGGCCGAGGGCCTGCGCCTGGTCACAGAGAGGCACGAGATGGAGGCGGTTGTCGCCCTCGCGCGCCGTCAGCGCGATCTCGACGATGAAGAGGCCAAGGCGTCGCTGGCGGCCTCTCGCGAGTACGAGCGCCTGGAGACGAGGGAGCGCTTGGTGACATGGGTGGACGACGATGTCGCTGTGCGGGAAACCCGTGTCTCAAAGGAGGTCGGACATCGGGTGGCGACGACGCGCCTGAACCTCGAGCGCGAGTTCGCGGAGAGGCTAGAGTTGATCCAGACTAAGGCCAAAGGCAGGACCACCGTCCTGAGGACCAAGCTGGAGGAAGCGGCGCGGTGGGTTGATGCTTTGCGGGCCGCACTTGAGGTGGCGCAAGGGGAGTCAACTACTTCCCACGCCGAGGCGCTTCTGCTTCGCCAACGGGTGGACGAGGCTGAGGCCGTCGCGCCAGAATGCGGACGAGATACGTCAGCGGCGGCTCCTGGAACATGAGCACGCCCCCATGCTCACCACGCTCGGGAGAGAGCCAACACGGCCTTGGGTAACATCTGCGAGGCGGCCGTTGGCGAGCCGCATGCCGTTAACTACACCGGCAACCTTCAGTTCTTCACCGACATCGTGATGCAGCTGGAGGCGCGGTCGGTCAGGGCCAACAGGTTGGTGGAGGAGAGGAGCCGAGCCCTGCTCGGGTGGGCCTTTTCCCGCGTCTTCAGCCATCTCCGGAACATGGATCCTCACTTCGACTTCGATGCCGCCATCGCCCCAGTCCCCCAGGCCATCCGGGGCGACCTGGCGTACTGGGTGGAAGACAACGTGGACGCTCTTGTCAGGGCCTTCGCTTCAGATGACGATGACGCGATCGTGGCCGCCGACGAGGGCGGCGTGGTGAACGGCCCTGATGCCGCCGACGACAACGCAGAGGGCGATGGCGAGGCCAGCGACTGTTCGGGCGGCGTTCCTGAGGATGCATTGGGGAATTTATCCGACTGACAGCGCATTGCTCCTGTTTCCTTACCCTGCATGAATAGAACTCAGGCTTTTGTCCTGATGGTTGTAAGAGCATTTTTGGGAGGGGGTGCCCCTCGTGTAAAACCAATGCTCAGTGTACTAGTCAATGCTACATCACTCATATGCCCGTGCCAAGTGGTCGGCGAGGTGACGAGCTGGCTGGCTAGTTTACCTTTGTCCCGTGCGGGTCCTGAGATAACTTGTGGGAGGCTGTGGTGCCTCGAATGCCTCCTGATCGAATCCGTAGGATCTGAAGTGAAAAACCTCCTGAGAGGACATGACGGCGACAGTCTGGGCTGCACGCAAGCTAGGCCAGACCCGTCTCGCGAGGGGCTCACGAGGGGAGGCAGCTGAGGCGAGGTTGTAACCGAAACGCGAGAGATTGCTCGAACGAGACTAAGCACCCGTTCCCCAAACACACACAAATCTCAAATTCGAGTCCAACTTAAATCCAACGGGAAAAGCAACAACCAAGGGAAAAGCAATGAAAGCAAACAAAAGGCCGCGTCCGGCACCTAGTCTAGTCTTGGGCGTGTTCTCACCAGCGCAGAGCTAAGTGCTGCCACTGGGCATGGGAGGGAGCCCCAGGGCCTGAGGCCAGCACCCCTGAGACTCCGAGGCGTGTACAACCCCACCCATTATTATGTGAGAGTGTCACGGGGCGACGAGCTTCACAGGCACTGGGCCTTCTTCACAGGTACCGGCCTTTCTTCATATCGCCTGACGAGGGCCCCGCCTTGCGCCACACTCTAGTGCCATCAACGATGAACAGAAACCAGGACGCCGCTGATGGGGTAGAGCGGTCGCTAGCGGTTCCCCCGACGACCATGGGTCCTCCGCCAGGGGCAGGCCCTGAGGCACCTCCCCAGTGGAGGGCCTACCTCCTGGGAACGCCTTGCTCCGAACACCACGGTGGTGATGTCGGATCTCGGCCCCTCTCCTGCAGCCCCCGACGCCCTCCTCCTGAGGGGTAAGAGGCTGCGAGAGCGGGGCAGCTGCTCGCTGTGGCGACCTGCACCTCCTGCGACCCATGATTAGTGTATGCCTTCTCCTGAGGGATTAGTGGTACCCGATAATCGTCACTTCTAGCATGGCCGGTGGGGCCGTCCCTGCGTTCCTGGAAGAGCTCAGCTTCTGGTGCCTCGTCCCCCTAGCTTGGGCTGAGGAGTGAGCCTTGTTCGCCTTCACGCGGGTGCCCTTGATCCATCATGTGGGGCACGTACTCTTATGGGGCCGTCATCCCGAAGGCCGCACCATAGGGCTCCACGTGCCATGCAGCTCTGCTTGATGTGCCTACCTGGGTTGGTAGCGCGGCGGCCCACCTGGGCCGTGGGTCGCGACGACTCCTTCTTCGCTGGCGGGGAGCGGAGTCAGTGCTGCCGCCGGCCCGGTGCTGATAGCTTCACTGGTGTTGGAGTAGCCTTGGAGCCCGCGGGTGTGCGTGGTGCCCCCGCACGGGCCGTGTCGGAGTAATGGGCCATGGGTAGGCTAACCCGACCCCCAGAACCTTTCAAGACATCGGGGCAGGCCGCGCCCCTCGAGTCCCGGAGGCGACTCCAAGACGAGCCGAGTCCCAGAGGCGACTCCAAGACGAGCCGAGTCCCAGAGGTGACTCCAAGACGAGCCGAGTCCCAGAGGCGACTCCAAGATGAGCTGAGTCCCAGAGGCGACTCCAAGACGAGCCGAGTCCCAGAGGCGACTCCAAGACGAGCCGACTCCTGTCCGACGACTTCTGAAGAGACCGGCTATGGGGAGTCAGCCTGCGACTCCAACTACCCTGTTAGTTAAGGGCGGGCATGGCCACAGTGTGCCGTACCGACGGAGATCTCCGTCCGGCGCGGCACTGTTGCCATGCCGGCCCTGACATCAGCCCTCGGGGGCGGAGCCCTATGCCCACGACGACCTGTCTGTACGGCCTGGAGACGGCAGGGCCTACCAGTCAGCGGGAGTACTAAAGACGACAAGAGCGTCAAGAGACGGACCCATTGGGAGTCGGCCCCCAGGAGTCGGCCGGCCCCTCCCATGGGCCCCACACGCCATTAACCAGACACGACAGGGGAATGGCAACAGTGATCGCCTGTCAGGCGGCGGCACTATTGCCATGACCACATGACCGAGCCAGCATCATTAAAGGCACGGCTCGCGGCGGACACGGGCTGTCGGCCCCGTACCAGGCAAGTCGGTAGGACCCACCAGTCGGCGGGCCCGAGTAGTCAGCGGAGAAGACGGCGGACTGAGAGACAAACGGCTGGGACCCGCGCCCAGCCGGTTTTACCATTGTAACCCTGGGGGGTAGGCCTATATAAACCCCCCGGGGCACCATGCAAAGGGTTCGAATCCATTAGCACTAGACCAGATCATATAGGGAGAAGAGGGCTAGCCTTGCCTTCTCCTACCTCCAGAAACAGCTCAAGGAGCAACCTTGTACTCACTTTGCCTTAGTGACCATGCGGAGACCCCGCAGAGCAGCAGTAGGGGTGTTATCTCCTCGGAGAGCCCTGAAGCTGGGTAAGATCCGCCGGCGTGCATGTCTTCGCCTCATCCCGTTTCCAGGCACCGGCGACGTTCTACTCGCCCCCACCATGATAAGCCATCCTTTGGCATATGTCACACCCAACCCTCGACATTTGGCGCCCACCGTGGGGCGAGGTGCACCGTCGTCCGGAGATCCGTTCTGGACGGGAACCCTTTTCCTCCCTGGCGAGCGCAGCCAGCCAGGCTCGCCAGACGGAGTCTGCATCGACGCGCTGCGCGGCGCTGAGGCGGCCTGCGCAGTCAGCTGCCTCACCGAACTTGTCGGCGAGGTTCACCTCTCCGACGAGCCTGCATCCGACGTAGGCACGGGCGGCCCCGAGAGCCTCCTCGCGGGTCTCCTCGACAAACTCCACGTCACTGGCGAGCCTGCCGTGGACTTGGAGTCTGTAGGCTCCACCGACCCGATGCTGGTCGACTCCGACGCCGCGTCGCTCGACGCGTTTCCCACCAATGTGGTGGTCTACGACGAGCCGCTCCCTCATGAGGAGAGAAGCGGAAGCGCCGTCATGGAGGTGCTCGTCATCAATCACGATGAGCGCTCCGGTGAGGGAGCTCATGACCCACTCGACGCGGCTCTACAAGACCTGACTGCGCCCATTCCAGAAGACACAGACACCGAGACGCTGGAGACACGCCGCCTTCAGATCATCGAAGGCGCCAAGAAGCTGGCAAGCATGAGGCGCTTGTCAGAAGCCTACCAGCGTGAGATGGATCACGCTGTGGGCGGCTCGCCGGCTCCGACTGGGCCTAGCCGCCTAGGCACGGTCCGGCAGCGCGGCACGACCATCGCCAACCTGTTCGAGGCCAATCGCCCCATATACGCCACGCCTGCGGAGAACATCCGCGCCGCCCAGGCGGCGACCGACGAGCTAAAGAACTTTGACGGAGCGAGTCCAGCAGCTCCTCGACGCGGTTGCCGCGCAGAATGCGGCCGGCGGCCACGCAGAGGCGCCGCGATGGCCAGACGACGACCTTCCTCCCCGCCGAGATCAAGGCGCGACGTCTCGAACGCTGACTAGCGGAGTCGCGGAAGAAAAGACAAAGAGCCGGCTGTCAGCCACAGTCGGACTCGCATCACCATCGAGCGCGACCAAGACGGCCGCCCGAGAGCAGTGGAACGACAGGGCGACTATCTTCCTCCCCCACCACGAAGAGAAAGGCGAGTCTCCCCGCCACCCATTGAGCATCCGACTCTCGGTGGCCGCCTCGGCCATCGAGAGGGAGTCAGAGAGAATGACGCCCGCCATCGGATCGACCGACTCCACCGATCCCTGGCGCTGGAAGAAGAAGACGAGTTGGGTCCACCATGTTTCGGGCCCCGCATCCGAGACGAGCCTTTTCCCAAAGGGTTCACGCTCCCCCGAGACACGCCCAAGTATACCGGCTCCGTGAAGCCGGAAGACTGGCTAGGTGACTACTCCATGGCCGTCAACATAGTGAACGGCAACAAGCGAGTTGCCGTGAAGTATGTTCCACTGATGCTCCAGGGCACGGCCCGGACATGGCTGAACAGTCTGAAGCCCCACAGCATCAACAGCTGGGTCGACTTCACCGAGGCCTTCATCCGCAACTTCACGAGCACGTACAAGCGACCTCCCAAGCCTCGCCAGCTCTCCCTGTGCGTGCAAGGCCCAGACGAGTCAACACGCGACTACCTCACGCGCTGGGCCGAGCTTCAGAACTCCTACGAGGGCGTGCACGAGGTGCAGGCTATCGAGTACTTCACCGCCAGGTGCAGAGAAGGCACCCTCCTCAAGCACAGGCTCCTCTGCGACGAGCCGGAAACCCTCGACGAACTGTTGATCATAGCACACAAGTACGCCACGGCCGACTCCTCCATGAAGACGGAGATCCAAGTTAGTGCTACCGGCAAAACGGTCCCTCAGGCTCCCAGAACTCCGGCTGGAGACGCCAGTTGGCGACAACAACATACGATAACAAGCGCAAGGCCTCACAGCCGACTTCCAACAGTCGGCAGGTTGCAACAGTCGAAGACCAACAGCCGGAGGGGCAGCCTCCCACCAAGCGACAGAAAGGCGGCAAGTCCAACTGGTTGCCGGCCTTCTCTTACGAGCAAACTCTAGATGGTCCCTGCAAATTCCACAGCGGCGCGAAGCCGTCGAACCATACCACCCGAAAGTGCCATTGGCTCACCAGAATCGCCAAGGGAGACGGCCTCCTCCCTCCCCCGCCTGTTGGGCCACCGCCTCCACCGCTGCCCCAGCAGCCGGCTGCCAGGCCAGTCAGCGCAGTACGAGACGAGTACTCAGAAGAGCACGGAGCCTACGTGGTGTTCACCAGTGTGGCTGATGATCGACACAGCAGGCGGCTGCAGCAGCAAGAAGTAAATGCAGTAGCATTAGATACTCTAGAATTTATGCATTGGTCCGAGAAGCCTATCAGTTGGAGCAGAGCTAATCACCCAGAGGTGATGCCGAATCCAGGCTCCTACACCTTGGTTTTGAGCGCTACTCTAGCCACAGATAGGCGGGCCTCTCGCTTCTCGCGAGTGTTGATAGATGGAGGCAGTAGCATGAATATCCTGTACAAGGATACCATGGAGAAGTTAGGAATCAAGCAAAGACAGCTGCAGAGCAGCCGGACTGTGTTCCACGGCATTGTACCTGGCCTTTCCTGCTCGCCAATCGGCAAGATCCTGATAGACGTCCTCTTCGGGGACAAATATCATTTCCGCCGAGAGCCAGTTTGGTTGGAAGTGGTGGACCTCGAAAGCCCATACCATGCGTTACTTGGCCGACCTGCTTTGGCCAAGTTCATGGTGGTTCCCCACTACGCCTACCTCAAGATTAAGATGCCGAGTTCCAAGGGGATTCTGACCGTTGCCGGCGACTATAGAAAGTCGTCCTCTTGGGCAGCTGAGAGCAGTCGGCTGGCCGAGTCCCTGGTAATTGCTGCTGAAAAGCGGCTCCTTGATCAAGTCGTGGCGATGGCTGGAAAGCAGCCAGAGATGTCGCCCGACCCTAAGGAGTCGGAAGCCGAGGACTCGTTCAAGCCGGCCAAAGAGACCAAGAAGATACCCTTGGACCCGGAGCACCCAGAGAGGTACGCTGTCATAGGTGCAAACCTTGACAGCAAATAGGAAGGCGAGCTCGTCGATTTCCTCCGTGAGAATCAGGACATCTTTGCATGGTCCCCTAAAGACATGCCAGGTGTATCGACGGAATTCGCTGAGCACAAGTTACATGTCCGACCCGATGTGAAGCCCGTCAGGCAGCCCTTGCACCGCCTGTCTGAAGAGAAGAGAAGAGTTGTGGGCGAAGAGATAGCCCGGCTCCTAGCCGTCGGCTTCATGATGGAAGTATTTTTTCCAGAATGGTTGGCCAACCCGGTCCTGGTGTTGAAGAAGAACAAGCAGTGGCGGATGTGTATTGACTACACAAGCCTCAACAAAGCCTGCCCCAAGGACCCATTTTCTCTGCTGTGAATTGATCAGGTGATAGACTCCAGAGCCGGATGCAAGCTATTGAGCTTCTTAGATGCATACTCAGGGTATCACCAGATCAAGCTGAGCCCGGCAGACAGACTGAAGACCGCCTTCATCACGCCGTTCGGAGCCTTCTGCTACCTGACCATGACGTTCGGCTTAAGGAATGCCGGCGCCACCTTTCAGCATTGCATGCAGAAGTGCCTCCTCAAGCAACTCGGCAGAAACGCCCACGTCTACGTGGATGATATAGTGGTGAAGACGGAAAAGCATGGGACACTGATGGAAGACCTCAGATAAACCTTCGAGAACCTGCGCCGATTCCAGATCAAGCTCAACCCTAAGAAGTGCGTCTTCGGAGTACCAGCCGGCTAACTCCTTGGCTTCCTGGTCTCTGAACGCGGCATAGAGTGCAACCCTGTGAAGATCAAGGCCATCGAGAGGATGGAGGTACCCAGCCGACTGTTAGATGTGCAGAAGTTCACCGGGTGTTTGGCGTCCATCAGCCGATTCATCAGTCGGCTGGGCGAGAAAGCTCTCCCTTTGTACCAACTGATGAAGAAGACCACCTTTTTTGAGTGGAACCACAAGGCGGATGAAGCATTTCTCCAGCTGAAGAAGATGTTGACTACCCCCCTGTGATGGCGGCTCCGACTCCTAAAGAGCCCATGCTCCTATACATTGCCGCCACCAGCCGAGTAGTCAGCACATTCATCATAGTCGAGCGCAAGGAGGAAGGCAAGGCGCTCCCTGTCCAGAGACCGGTATATTACCTGAGCAAGGTACTGTCGACCTCCAAGCAGAACTACCCCCACTACCAGAAGATGTGTTACGGCGTGCACTTTGCCGCCAAGAAGTTGAAGCCTTACTTTCAAGAGCACCCAATCATTGTGGTTTGCACAGCTCCGCTGGCCGAGATCATTGGGAGCCGAGATGCTTCTGGCCGAGTGGCCAAATGGGCCATAGAGTTGGCTCCCTACACCATCTACTACCAGCCCCGCACCGCCATCAAGTAGCAAGCACTGGCCGACTTCCTCGTCGACTGGGCCGAGACCCAGTACCTGCCGCCAGCGCCCAACTCCACCCATTGGCGGATGCATTTCGACGGCTCCAAGATGCGCACCGGCTTGGGAGCCGGCGTCGTCCTCACCTCCCCTAAAGGCGACAAGCTCAAGTATGCGCTGCAGATCCACTTTGCCGCCTCCAACAACGTCGCCGAATACGAGGCGCTCATTCACGGGCTCCGGCTTGCCAAAGAACTCGACATTTTCCGGATCCTGTGCTATGGCGACTCTGATTTGGTGGTCCAGCAGTCATCTGGCGACTGGGACGCCAAAGATGCAAACATGGCGAGCTACCGCTTCCTGGTGCAGCAACTCAGCGGATACTTCGAGGGGTGCGAGTTCCTCCACGTGCCAAGAAATGACAACGACCAAGCAGACGCCTTGGCACGAGTCGGCTCCACCCGCCAAGCGATACCATCCGGCGTCGCTCTTCAGCGCCTCCTTAAGCCGTCTATCAAGCCTTCACCAGAATCAGACTCCATCTTTGTGCCGGCTCCTCCCGAAGAAGTCGGATCCGACTCCAGAGCCCCAGCAGACGGCACGAGGATTCTTACAGACGGCTCCAAGAAGATCATAGTTGAAGCCGGCCCGGGGACTTCGGAACCCGGCCCGGGGACTGCGGCAACCGGCCCGAAGACTTCAGAACTCGGCCCAGGGACTGTGCCAGTCGGCCCGGGGACTGCGCCAGTCGGCCCGGGGACTTCGTCAATCCAGCAAGCGGCCGCAGACTCCAGCCCGCCGCCTCCCAGCCCAGCCGCCCTTGTCCAAGTCGCAGTGGTGGCGGTTGAAGACATAGCAGCACCCTCATGGGCGCAGCCCATCCTCAAGTTTCTAGTGAACAAAGAGCTGCCAACTGATGAAATCTTGGCTCGGCAAGTGCAACGCCGAGCGACAGCCTACACCATAATCAACAGAGAGCTGGTCAGGCGCAGCGTCACTGGTGTCTACCAGCGCTGCGTTGAGCCAGAGCAAGGCCAAGCAATTCTCAGAGACATCCATCAAGGCGAGTGCGGCCACCATGCGGCTTCAAGAGCACTCGTCGCCAAAGCCTTTCGGCACGGTTTCTTCTGGCCAACTGCCCTGGAAGAGGCCAAGGAATTAGTCCAAAAATGCAAGGGGTGCCAGAAGTTCCGCTCCAAGCCGCTTCAGCCGGCTTCTGCACTGAAGACAATCCCCATCGCCTGGCCCTTTGCAGTTTGGGGCCTGGACATGGTGGGACCATTCAAGACGGCCCGAGGCGGCCTAACTCACTTACTCGTCGCAGTGGACAAGTTCACCAAGTGGATAGAAGCAAAGCCCATCAAGAAGTTGAACGGTCCGACTGCAGTGACTTTCATCGCCGACATCACGGTTCGGTACGGCATACCGCACAGCATCATCACCGACAATGGCACAAATTTTGCCAAAGGCGCCTTGGCCCGTTTCTGCGCGACGCAGGGCATCCGACTGGACTTAGCGTCCGTTGCCCATCCACAATCAAATGGCCAGGTGGAGCGAGCAAACAACCTCATCCTATCTGGCATCAAGCCTCGACTGGTCGAACCACTCGAGTGTTCGGGCGGCTGTTGGCTTGAGGAGCTGCCAGCCGTCCTCTGGAGTCTGCGCACGACTCCAAACAAGTCAACCGGCTTCACGCCTTTCTTCCTCGTCTACGGTGCCGAAGCCGTCATCCCAACGGACATAGAGTTCGACTCTCCGCAAGTCACTATGTACACCAAGGAGGAAGTAGAAGAAGCACGTCAAGACGGTGTCGACCTGCTGGAAGAGGGCCGGCTGTTGGCACTCAGCCGGTCCAGCATCTACCAGCAGAGTCTGCGCCGATACTACAACAGGAAGGTCAGGCCGAGATCTTTCCAAGAGGGCGACCTTGTGCTCCGACTGATCCAGCGAACAGCCGGCCAGCACAAGCTGTCGGCGCCTTGGGAAGGCCCCTTCATCATCAGCAAAGTGCTGGGCAACGACTCCTACTACCTAATCGACGCCCAGAAGCCCCGAGCACGCAAGAGGGACGACTCCGGCAAAGAGTCGGAACAGCCATGGAACGCAAATCTTCTCCGAAGATTTTACAGTTGATGCAGTATGTACCACGCTATCCTTTGTATTAAAGTACCGAGACTTTGGGCCCCCCGAGACGAGCTCGGGGACTGCCCTTTTTGTTATCTGTATGATAAGAATTATGCCTTCGAGTATGCTACTCTTTGTTATGCCGCTTGGCACCGGGTTCGACTAGTCGGCCCGGGGACTCGCCGTCTTGCGCTATGAAATGCTTCCTGCAGTCGGACAAGTAGTGTGCGGCGCTTAAGCCGTCTCCTGTCCGAAGCCGCAGCTCACAGAGCGACTGTTGGTGGGTAGAGAGTAAGGAAGAATGAGCGCCCACACGAAAAATGGCTAAGGACTCAAAGCATAAGCATAGCCCAAGCCGGCTTCCAGCCTCTCTTCGCAGAGCCGACTCTTGAATAGTCGGCTTGCCGCCTTCTATCCAACTTGTTAAAAGACTCTAAAAAAGGCCAAGTACTTGCCTTCCCTAAAGTAGCCAAGCATTTGACCCAGCGGCAATCCGCAGAGCGATTGTCCATCTGGCAAAGCGGCGACTGTGGGAAGGCAACAAAGGAAAAAGCCAAAAGAGCAACGAGCAAGGAAAGATAGAAGTCGGATAGATATTTACATAACATAGGCCTCTGGCCAAGTCCAAAATACACCCCGCGGGTGGAATTGTGCAAATTAACAAGTTCTTTCAAAGACTACTAAAGAAGGTAAAATAAAGGCAAGACGACAGCCTAAGAAGCGACAGACGGGTTTGGAGGGTCGTTGGAGATGGCGGTGTCAGGCACCGGAGCGGCCGGCTGGGCAGTCTCGGTTTGATCGTCTCCGGCAGCGGCCGGCTCAGTCGGACGCGGCTCGTTGCTGGAGGCGCGGTCGAGCTGAGGCTGGTCGTCCGCTCCGTCTTCTGGCGCCTCCGTCTCGCCTCCGTCCTCCCCCTCGTCTTCCTCCTCGGCACTGGAGTCGATCACCTCCACCGAGTCCTCATCGTAGTCTGGGTTCATCCCGAACCACTCCGGTGGCACCTCCTTGCTGTTCGAGGCCCGCTCAGGAACAAAGACACTGGTGTCGGTGTAGTCGGCAATCGCCGCCGCACACTCGACGAGGGCGCCTTCCACAGCCACCAGCTCTGCCTGGGCCTCTGACCGGAATGTGGCCAGCCGGTCCAGGTCCAGCCCTGGATACCAAGCCTTGACGAATTCCAAGGCCCGGTGCGCTCCAGCCCAGGCCGAGGAACCTTTCCAAGCCTCAAGACGGCCAGCTGCGACCTCCAGCCAGTCGGCAGTCCGACTGGGAGGGTGCAGATCCGGGATGCCCGACCATAGGGCGGCAATTACCTGAGCACCGGCGCGTTGAAGACGGCGCAGCAGCTGATGGGCCGGCCGCAAATGAGTCTCGATGCTCAGGAGCTGCTCGTCGATGGTCAGGGGGGCGTTGGCGGCGATCTCCTCGCCATTTTCCCTCCACGCCTCGCGATCAGCCTCGATGGCTCGGGTGACCGCCTACGAGTGGCCAGGGAAGAAGTCTTCCAAAACAAAAAGAAGTAAAAGAAAGAATCAGGAGTCGGCCTGACTTACAGTTGGCGGCTCGAAGAAAGAAAGCAAAGAAACTCACCGTCGACAATGTCTTCGATCTCATGGAAGCCGGAGGCCAGCATCGCCTCCTTGTCAGTCCAGGAGGAGCGCTCGCTTTCGAACTCGGCCAGGAGAGCGGTCTCTCTCTTCTTTGCCTCGTCCTGTGCCGCCTTAAGCAGCTCCTTCTGCTCCGCAAGCTACGCGGCCAGCAGGTCGCGCTCTGTGGAGAGCTTGCCGCACTCCTCCTCCTTGGCGCGTAGGGCTGTGTTGGCTTCGCCCAACCGTTCCTGAAGAGCGGCATTGGCCTTTGAAGAACAAAGGAAAAGGACGTTAAGTCGCAGCAAAGAAGGTCGCCGGGAAGATCCGGCCCGACTGCTCAGCAGTCGGCCCGAATCTCGGGGACTACAGCCCACGGGTGCACCAGCGCGCCCCCGCGAAAAAGAAGAAGGACTTACTCCGGCTCTCCGACAAGTCGGCAGTCCGCTTCCCCAGCTGCTCAACGTTGCGGTTGAAGGTAGTGACACGGAGTTGTGATATTCCTGCAGCAAGTATTTTAGACAAAGACAATTATGAGGAACTCGCCAGATGGAGTTCCGGGCCGCCTGCTCAGCAGCCGTCCCAAAACTCGGGGACTACACCCAGTGGGTGCGCTGGCGCGCCCCCACAGAGAAGAACGAAAAAAGACAAAGTCAAAGAAGAAAACATACCCGAATAGCTGCTCGCAACGCCAGATGTGCCTTGGTGCAGCCCTGGATGGCTTCGCCCTCAGCTCGCAGCTTCGCCTGGACGTCCAGGAGCGCCTGGTTCAGCGGGCCGTCGCCGCCTCCTTGCACCCACCCAGTAGGCGCGGCGCTTGTCGCCTCGGCATCTGGGATGGCCGAGCTGGCGGCGCCGGCTTCCAACGGGCGTGGCGCCGAGATCGCCTTCTCAAGGCGGCGACGCGTCGGTGAGGCGACTTGAAGGAGCAGCTTCGCCACGGCCTCATCTTCAGTCGGCGGCACTGGCGGGCCTGCCGGCTGCTTGCCATGCGCACTCCCAGACAGCTGTGGAGGCGGCGGTGGCGGTGTGGCCGTGCCCGACGCGGAGGCCTCGGCATCGTCCTTCTCCACGATGGGGTTCTCCCCGCCGGCTTCTCCAGTCTGCCCCGTGAACTCCGGGGGCGGCGGTGCGGAGTTCAGCAGGATAACAAGCAACGCTGATTGGCGGTGCGCGGCCTCCTCAGCCCGCTGTCTTGCTGCAACGGCGGCTTCGGTCTCCTCCAGTTTCTTTTGGGCGGAGGCCGTCGCCTTCTCGGCCTCCGCCTTCTCCAGGCGGTCGGCCTCCTCCTCGTCGCGCTTTTCCCACGCGTTTTGCTCCGTCGCCTCTCGGAGATCGGCGGCGGGGTCAATCCACCGAGTGTTGGCGGACGTCTCGGCCAACCCCATGACGGAGGGGACGGCAACCCTCTCAAGGGAAAGGGGGGCCCTGAAGCAAAGATGGAGTATAAAAGACTTGGAAGAGATTCATCAAAAGAAAACAAGACGAAGGCAGAGGAAACTTACGCAGAGACTAGTGGCGGCTTCTTCACTTCCTTGCGGAAGCGGTTGGCCTTCGCGACCGCCTCCTCCCGCTTGGTCGCGGCGGCCGCCCCCTTGAACTTCTTCGACCGGCCACCGAGCGAACTCGGCCCGGCCCGGCGCTTCTTCCGCCGACTTGACCGGCCAAGCCGGCGGAGGAACTCGCGCCTGGATGGCCGGCTTTTGATTGGCGGCGGGGGGCAACTTCCCCTTTGGCGTCGTTGTCTAGCTAGTCGGCGAAGGTCGCTGAGGGCCTGAAGCCGCCTTCCGCTCCTCCTCCTCCGCCTTTGGCGTCGGCCTCCATCGCCGCCGCCCCCAAGTCGGGGTCGTCAACATTGCTCTCCACTCGATCAGGACCGAACTCGCGGGGCAGTCCCGTGGTGCCGGCTGCAGGCTGGATGAGGGGGTTCTGACTCGAAGAAACCAAGAGTATCAGAAGTCGGATTCGGCTACAAAGAAAAACAGAAGAACAAAAATACGACTTACCACTGGCGGGGGGTTGGCGCGCGAGTACGACTCTTTGCCGAACTGCTAGTCCGCCGCGAGCTCGCAGTTCGCGATGTGGTTCACCATGTTCGCCACCTCCGTGTGGGGCATGTCCCTGGTGCACATCCGACTCGGGTCCAAGTGGTCGCTCATCTGAGAGATCAGATGAGGTCGGCCTTGGAGCGGGAGGACTCGGCGCGCCACGAAGGCGGCCAGCAAGTCGGCCCCAGCCAAGCCTTCCGACTGCGTCAGCACTCTGAGTCACGCGACGGCGGCGGCACCTATGGGACTCAGCAACTTGGCCCGGTGGGACCAGCTGGGAAGCCTCCCAGCCGGCGCACCGGCTTTGTAGGACGGCAGGTTGACCCAGTCTCCTTCTGGGGCGACGTTCTTCACAAAGAAGTACGACTGCTGCCACATCTTCACCGACTTAATCAGCGCGATGGAGGGGAAGGTATTGTCGGCGGTCGACCTTCGCATCGCGATGAAGGCATCGCACTGAGCCGGTATGCCGGCGACGTGTGTGCCGAGTTTGAATTGGAAGAACTCTCCCCACAGCTCGATGGTGCGGAGAACGCCAAGAAAACCCTCGCACAGGGTGGCGAAGGCAGCTAGCAGCACCACCGTGTTCGGAGTAAGGTGGTGCGGCTGGAGCCCGTTGAACTCCAAGAAGGAGCGGAAGAAATCGCTCGCCGGCAGCCCCAGGCCGCGCGTGAGGTGCGAGCGGAATATTACTAGCTCGCCCTCCTCCGGCGCCGGCCTTATTTCCCCCGCCGGCGCGGCACGGGCTCGCACCAGGTTCGCACCGGGGAGCCGGCGCATCTTGGGGAGGTGCTCGATGATGTCGTCGTCCACCACAGAGCCGTCCCACACGCCAGAGCGCACGACAGGAGCCGCGGCGGCGGAGGAAGAACTCATCACAACGAGCGCAGCGCGGTTTGGAGCGACGATGGCAAGAAGAAGAAGAGGCAAGAGGAAGCGCGGGAGCAGGGGAGAATGGGCACGCGTGTTTTGCCGTCCCGCTCCCCCCGCCTACTTATAGGCCCGTAGGCTGAGAAGCCGATGGGGCAGCGTGGGATTAACTGCGCACGGGACCCCACGCCCCCCACGATTTACCCCACAAAGTTACTGTGCGCAGTAACGATGTGGGAAACCCAACCGTCCGCGTGGCCGCAAGGGATCCGTTCGCGGGCCAAGGTGCGGTAGTGGCGGGCCCCACCCGACGGCCTGTCCCATCATGCGCATGGGAGGGCAGACTGCCCCTGCCGCGTGGCGCTGCGCGACGGGTCCGCGGCAAGCGGCCGCGAGAAAGCGTACCAGGCACGCCGCCTGGTTCCTGCCGCGACGTTCAAAACTCCTTAGGGAGCAAGACAGCCCTCTGCGAGTCCAACCTCAGCTGGTCGGCTTGAAGGAAGACGGCAAGCCCGGCCTAAATCCCACCACCGGAAGAATGAAACTGTTGAGGCCCCACGACGTGTCACCCTCGGAGCCTCACCAGCTTCGGGGACTACTGTGGGAGTAATGGGCCACGGGTAGGCTAACCCGAGCCCCAGAACCTTTCAAGACATCGGGGCAGGCTGCGCCCCTCGAGTCCCGGAGGCGACTCCAAGACGAGCCGAGTCCCAGAGGCGACTCCAAGACAAGCCGAGTCCCAGAGGCGACTCCAAGATGAGCCGAGTCCTAGAGGCGACTCCAAGACGAGCCGAGTCCCAGAGGCGACTCCAAGACGAGCCGAGTCCCAGAGGCGACTCCAAGACGAGCCGACTCCTATCCGACGACATCCGGAGAGGCCGGCTATGGGGAGCCGGCCTGCGACTCCAACTACCCTATTAGTTAAGGGCGGGCATGGACACCGTGCGCCGTACCAACGGAGAACTCCGTCCGGCACGGCACTGTTGCCATGCCGGCCCTGACATCAGCCCTCGGGGGCGGAGCCCTATGCCCATGACGGCCTGTCTGTACGGCCTGGAGATGGCAGGGCCTACCAGTCAGCGGGAGTACTAAAGACGGCAAGAGCGTCAAGAGACGGACCCATTGGGAGTCGGCCCCTAGGAGTCGGCCGGCCCCTCCCACGGGCCCCACACGCCATTAACCAGACACGACAGGGGAATGGCAACAGTGATCACCCGTCAGGCGGCGGCACTGTTGCCATGACCCCATGACCGAGCCAGCGTCATTAAAGGCACGGCTACAGTAATCTGCAGCCGGCAAGACCCGCCCGCGGCGGACACGGGCTGTCGGCCCCATACCAGGCAAGTCGGCGGGACCCACCAGTCGGCGGGCCCGAGTAGTCGGTGGAGAAGACGACGGACTGAGAGACAGATGGCTGGGACCCGCGCCCAGCCGGTTTTACCATTGTAACCCTGGGGGGTAGGCCTATATAAACCCCCCGGGGCACCCATGCAAAGGGTTCAAATCCATTAGCACTAGACCAGATCATATAGGGAGAAGAGGGCTAGCCTTGCCTTCTCCTACCTCCAGAAACAGCTCAAGGAGCAACCTTGTACTCACTTTGCCTTAGTGACCATGCGGAGACCCCGCAGAGCAGCAGTAGGGGTGTTATCTCCTCGGAGAGCCCTGAAGCTGGGTAAGATCCGTCGGCGTGCATGTCTTCGCCTCATCCCGTTTCGAGGCACCAGCGATGTTCTACTCGCCCCCACCATGATAAGCCATCCTTTGGCATATGTCGCACCCAACCCCCGACAGGCCGCCCTGGGCCTGAGGCGGGAGCTGAGTGCAGAAGGGGTGAGCCCCCGAGGCGGCTAAGCCCAGGAGCTCTGCTACCCGCTCTAGCAGCACGTTGCGGCCACCTTCCACAGCCTGCACTGCAGCAGCTCTTGGGCCACCGTGAGCGCGGCCCTTGAGTTCGCCTGCTCCCGGCGGGTGTACGGCATCGTGGCCGCGGCGTGGTTGGAGGCCCTCGCTGCCGACCGCGTCTGCCGCGGTGTGAGAGCTGTCGGGGCCTGTCCGTGCCGCCCACGGCCCGCATCGCCCTGCGGACCGCGAGCTGCCTGGGGCATGGGGTCGCCCGGGGCGAGCGGCTCCGCGCGGGCGGGCCAAGCCGCCCAGGGATCGGGGTTGCCTGCCTGGTCGCCGGACATGGTGATGACGATGCGACGGGACGCAAAGTGGCAGAAGGTGGATCCCGGCGCACCCCCTACCTGGTGCGCCAAATGTCGGATTTTGGGTTCCGGCAGACCCTTGAGATTCGAACACTGGGGTGCGCATGGAGATTTCGCCCTCTATCTACCTGCTCCTCGCCGAATCGCTAGTATCTAAACTACGAAAGAAACAACACAAGAGACACGGGGTTTATACTGGTTCAGGCCACCATTGTGGTGTAATACCCTACTCCAGTGTGTGGTGTGGTGGATTGCCTCTTGGGCTGATGATGAACAATACAAGGAGGAACAGCCTCGCGAGGGTCTGTTCTTGGCTGGTGCGACAAACTGCTAGGAGGAGTTCAGTTGCTCTATCTACTGGTTTCTTGGTGAGGATCCAGATGCCTCTACCCTGGGGATGGCTAGTCCTATTTATAGGCAAAGGCCCTGGGCCTCTCCCCAAATATTGAGCGGGAAGGGCGCCAACAATTGGCCATTTTGAAGGGGAACAACGGGTACACCTATCCTGACTAAAGTTGGTCCTCGCCTGCCAAAGGCTCTGGTGGTGACGCCTGCTTGGGCTCCACAATGACTTCCTCCCTGCCGTTGGGCTGGTCTTGGTCTTGTTGCACCGAAATGGATGCCTTTTCTTGATGCTCTCGCCTGCGCTTGCTCCCTTTGCACCAAAGAGGAAAGGAGGACACTGCGCGGGGGCTGGCGCACGACTGGCACCCTTGGTCGTCATGGCTTGCGTCATGGGCACCTTGCGAGGTACCCTGCCTTGAACTCTCTACCACCTCGTGAGCCCGCCTGATGAGGCCGTGCCTGAGGAAGCTCCCTGTCGTCCGCCCCGTGAGGCTTGGCCCCTCGCGAGGGTCTTGAGCTTGTGTTGATGAAGATGGGCTGTGCTGGGCCCCCTTTGAGCCACGCCGCAGGCCGCAGGCAGGCAAGTCTAGGGACCCCCGTTCCCAGAACGCCGACAGGAGCGCTTCAAGCGCCGGCTTATGGCCACTGCGAGGAGCCTGAAAAAGAAGCAACAACAGCTCCAAGCTGATCTAGACAGATTGACTGAAGTCCTGGCAGCTGAGGAATATGGTCTCTAGCGCCACACGGCTGACCGTCCACCTCGTGGCCGGGATAAAACGGCATATCAGCCCGAATACCAGCCCGCACCCCTACACCAATACACTATGGCCCGAGGCAATAGGCAGGACCTGTAAGATATACTGGAAAACAACGCAGGACAGCCAAGATCGATCTACAGATCGCGGGGGCGCACCCCAACACGTGACGATGATCGTCACGCCGGATACACTATAAACAAGTCCGGCCGGGCCGAATACATCCAACCAGACTCATTTGAACTGCGTAGCCACATAGCCCGGCATAGAGGCGCCGCACACCCCCTCTGCTTCACTAACGAAGTGATGGATCATGAATTCCCAGAAGGGTTTAAACCCGTAAACATTGAATCATACGATGGCACAACAGACCCCACAGTATGGATCGAAGATTTCCTTCTCCACATTCACATGGCCCACGGAGACGATCTACATGCCATCAAGTATCTTCCCCTTAAGCTCAAAGGACCGGCCCAACACTGGCTAAACAGCCTGCCGGCAAATTCCATTGGCAGTTGGGAAAACCTGGAGGACGCGTTCCTCGACAACTTCCAGGGCACGTACGTGTGACCACTTGATGCCGATGAATTGAGCCACATTACCCAACAGCCTGGAGAGTCAGCCAGGAAATTCTAGACTCTGTTCCTAACCAAAAAGAACCAAATAGTCGACTGTCCGGATGCTGAACCCCTGGCGGCCTTTAAGCATAATATCCGTGATGAGTGGCTCGCTCGACACCTTGGCCAGGAAAAACCAAAGTCCATGGCGGCCCTCACAACACTCATGACCCGCTTTTGTGTGGTCAAGGACAGCTGGTTGGCTCGCAGTAGCACCACACCAATAAATTCCGGCACCTCAGATGTCCGCGAGAATAACGGCAAGCCACGGCGCAATAGACACAAGCGACGGAACAACAGCGATAACACTGAAGACACGACAGTCAACGCTGGATTCAGTGGCTCCAAATCCAGTTAGCGGAAAAGGCCGTTCAAAAGAAACAATCAGGGGTCGTCCAGTCTGGACCGCATACTTGACCGCTCGTGCCAAATTCATGGCACCCCGGATAAGCTAGCAAACCACACTAATAGACACTCCTGGGTGTTCAAACAGGCCGGTAAAATAAACGCCGAAAACAAGGACAAGGGGCTGCACAACGACGATGACGAGGAGCCCCGGCATCCGAACATGGGGGGACAGAAGAAATTTCCTCCCCAGGTGAAAACAGTGAACATGATCTACGCCACCCACATTCCCAAACGGGAATGAAAGAGAGCACTATGGGACGTCTATGCGATGGAGCCAGTCGCCCCAAAATTCAACCCATGGCCAGCCTGTCCGATCACCTTTGATTGTAGGGATCACCCTACCAGCATCCGTCACGACGGTTCAGCCGCATTGGTCCTAGACCCAATCATCGACGGATTCCACCTCACTCGAGTCCTTATGGATAGCGGCAGCAGCCTGAACCTGCTCTATCAGGACACAGTGCGCAAAATGGGCATCGACCCTTCGAGGATCAAGCCCACCAAAACCACCTTCAAAGGTGTAATTCCAGGAGTAGAGGCCCGTTGCACGGGCTCCATAACACCGGAAGTGGTCTTCAGATCTCCGGACAACTTTCGAAGCGAGGAGTTAATCTTCGATATCGTCCCTTTCCGTAGTGGTTATCACGCACTACTTGGATGAACCGCATTCGCTCGATTCAATGCGGTACCACACTATGCATACCTCAAGCTCAAGATGCCAGGACCTCGCGGGGTCATAACAGTCAACGGAAACATGTACCGCTCTCTCCGTACAGAAGAGTGTACTGCAGCCCTCGCGGCAGAAGTACAATGCAGCATTCTCCGGCAACCCACCAATCCGGTGACAACAACCCGGAACACCGTCAAGCGAGTCCGGAGTACCCCGCAACAGGATCGCCAGGCACACCAAGAGCGCGACTAGCAGTCCGGTCTCCGCTCCAGCTCCATCAAGGCAGCATTCGTGCCGCGCGTACACAATTACGCACTCAAAATACCATGGGCATAGGCGGAGGCGCAATAGTAACTCAGTCAACAGTGTGGTACAGCCGCAACATACTTTAATAACCCCCCTTTATCTTTCAGGACCCTGCTATCGGGCAGCCTCTTCAGAAGAGCCGGATTGACGGACATGCACATGAGAGAAAACCAAGGAGGCAAAAGGCTTTGCGCACAAAAGGAATACCCAGGTGGAATCTGTTCATGATCGTTATACCTATTTTATATACCTACATGCGGCCCGCCCTTGGATGGGACATGTTAAATAGTCCTATTTACTTCTGCTTAACGCATTCATTGTAAACATACGCTTAGACGTATTATTCACCAATGGGAGATAATATATAGCATTAGCTTATTATTCCTATTCACACATTTTTCCTATAAATGTTTATTTAAGATTGCATCCGTACACTTTGGTACGTTCAGTTTGCCAGGGGCTTTTTATGGCGCCCAATAATACGTCAAGATAAGTCCGAACACTTTCAACAGTGCGGCACCCCGAACTTATAGCATTATATGCATCAGCTCCAAATCATGTCTTGAGTCAATAGTTGGGTTTGCCCGGCTCCCTTGTTTGGGTAACTTACTGTCAGGACCCCGACTCGATGCCACATCGATCTAGCATGTAACACCTCATATCACTTTGCGGCCTCAAGCATGGTATTCCCACGGGTGTCGTCTCACCTTTGCCCGGGACCGTTTGCGCCTTTTGGCACACGTATATGATGGTGTCGCTAGCATCCATATGGTAAAGAGCCCGGGCTGACATGGCTAGCCGTAAACCCAAAGTGGCACAGACTTACGGGGACAGGCATCCATGACCCAGCATCGAACGTGTCGGTCAGCAGCAAGTGAATCCGGGCTGTAGCACTGGGCTAGCAGGACTCCGGTAAACCGGGCTGTAGCGGGCTAACAGGGCTCCGGTATCCATCGCGTGACATTTCCCCGAAGGGACAGACACAGGAACGAAGAAGGACACATGCCGGCCAGCCTAAGTGTTCCGGAGCAGTAGCAAGCTACCAAGGCTCAGTGGAGACACTAGGAGACATTTCCCGGTAAGAGAGGCTACTAAGAATAAACAACTAGATAGTCAGATCCCACACATACCAAGCATTTCAATCATACACACAATATGCTCGATATGTGCAAATACAACAAGGCATCACAACATGACTCTACAACACAAGTACTTTATTTAAGGCTCAGAGAGCCATACATAACATACACACAAGTACGGGTCACACGACCCAGCATTCAAGTCATACAGACATACAAGCCAACAGCGGAAGTAACTTGTCTGAGTACAGACAACTAGTAAAATAAAAGAGGCTTGAGAAAGCCTGGCTATACTACGTGGTCCGTCACAAGATCAGGGTCACCACCCGGGCCTCAGTCTACTCATCGATGTCAACGTCTATGAAGAACCCATCAGAAGGGGTTGCAGCGTCTTCTGAAAAATGTAAATTAAAGCAACATGAGTACAAGGTACTCAGCAAGACTTACATCAGATCCTACATCCATGCACATTATCAAGAAGGGTTGGTGGGGTTATTGCAGCAAGCCAGCTTTGACTCTTGGCTAAGCTATCCTACGATACACCAACTTGAAATGGTTTTGCGCACATGAGTCCACTACTCACCACTTCAATACACCACCGAGGATCCACCTCCGTCATCCTACGGAAGATCCATCCTCGGCACTCATGCTTATCTTGAGATTTTTAGTAGTATCCATTTACTTGTCTATGAACTGTACAGGCAACCAAGTAGTCCTTTACCGCGGACGCGGCTATTCGAATAGATAATGTTAACCCTGTAGGGGTGTACTTCTTCATACATGTTTCCACCACTTAGCGTCTGCACACGACATGTGCTCGGCAGACTTCAAGCAAAAGCCGACATGGGTGTAGACCACGACCTACCTAAACACCTAAGTCTCTAGTCCAGGTTTATCGCCTATCCAGGTTCCATCCGCAGGGAGTCCGGCCGAGGTTTCCCATACGGCCCCGAACGATGTGTACAGGGTTCCCGAGATACCTAACGGGTATCCGGTACACCGTGCCACATACCTACCGCATCACAGCCCACCCCTACGGTCAGTGCTGTCCACGGCCTCCAGTAGGCTACAAACACCAGAAACTACTTGCAACTCCTGGACAGAGGACTAAAGTGAATAAGAAGTCGAGCGGGGTCATATTTCAGGGCCCAATGCATGGTAGTAGCTGAATCTTAAATCACGCATACAGATCTCAGTGCTTAAGGTCGGCTTCAATGAAACAACCCACCATGTACTCCTACATGGCCTCTCATCGATACCTTTACCAAATCGTGTTCACCACATCACTCTCATTACCGACACGATCATTTCACTCTAGCCCATCACCCAGATGAACCAGACCTGACACGACTCTAAGCATAGCAGGCATAGCAAGGTAGGAACAACACATACATATGGCTCAATCAACTCCTACACATGCTAGTGGGTTTCATCTAGTTACTGTGGCAATGACAGGTCATGCAGAGGAAATGGGTTCAACTACCATAACACACATCAGTTTAAAACGCGTTGTCTTAATGTAGTAAAAGAGAGCAGGAGCGAGTACATGGGATTGTATCGATATGATCAAATGGTTGGTTGCTTGCCTGATGGGTCGATGCACTGATATGGTTCTTCGTTAGGGTAATCGTGGTACTCCTCGGAGGCAGAACCTGCCGCAAAGAACACCGATACACAACATCATCAAACAATATGCAACAATATGGTGCATGCATGAGACATGGCAATATGAATGTGTTGGGCTAATGCAACTAAGACCAGATGGGTTTGAACCATTTTGAACCAAAGATTTAAGTTCCAAACTCATACATGGCCCTTATAAGTGCTTTAACTAGTTCTGCCCTAAACATCAGATTAGCTTGCTTAAACATGCATGAAACTAGTACAGATGGATAGATTGGATTTTTCTGATCATTTTTCATATATAACACTTTGCATTTGGAGCTATGGTTGAATTACTATGAATTTTTGAAGTTTAGAACATTTTCTGAAATTTATAAATCATTTTAGATTTATTTTAATTCCAGAAAAGGATTACTGCGTCAGCATGAAGTCATGCTGACCTCAGCAAGTCAACAGACCGGTCCAGGTCAAACTGACCAGTGGGTTCCGCATGTCAGTAGTTAATTAAACTAACTTAATTTAGTTTAAACTAATCTGGGTTAATTAGCAAAAGGGGCCCCACTTGTCATAGGCTCAGGGGGGTCAAACTGGGCCCACCCTGGTCAAGGTCAAAGTCAAACACGCTGGCGTCTAGCTGCCGGCGAGCCAGACACGGCGGCGGAAGTGATTTTGGCCGTTCTGGCCACCAAATGGGTCGCGGAAGGCACCTAAGTGGAGCTGGGGACAAACCGCAGCTCTTGGTGGAGTTAGTTGGGGTTGGGGTGGCCGGAATCGGCGCCGGTGACGACCTAGGCGGCCACCGGAGTTCGGGTGGAGGCGAACTCGGGGCTAGGGTGTGCGGTGAGGTGCGGGGAGTGTATGGCTAGACCCTACGTGACGTGGTGAGTGCGATGGACACCGAGAGGTGGCCGGAGGATGGCCAGGAGCACGTCGGCGACGATCTCCGCGGTGGTGCGTGCGGTGATCTTCGTGTGCTCGTGGTGGTGCACGAGAGTGGAAAAGGAAAGGGGGAAGAGGTAGCTAGGCTCATGGTGATCCCGAGGGAGTAGACAACGAGGTCGAGGACGAGCTGGTGCGGCAGCGACGGTGAAGGGGATCTTCGGTGATGGCGGTTCGGTCGAGGTCAGCACGGTGGCTTCGGGGCACGCGAGCGCTCAGGGATCGGCTTGCTCGAAGGAGAGGAGGGTGGCGGAGTTCCTGGACACGGTGGCGCGGTGCGAGGTTGACGGAGAGCGCGTCTACGGCGAAGGTGTGGCGGCGGTGGCGTCGGCCATGGCGTGGGAGAGCAAGGGAGAGGAGCTGGGGAGGAGAGGAGATGTCTAGGGGGTTCGGGGGAGAGAGGGGAAGCGATCCCCGTCATCAGCTGGACGAGGGGAGCGGCGAGGCGGTGACCAGGTGCGTGGCACCCATGCGGTGCTCGCCGCCGAGCACCTGCCTGCCTGCCTGGCCGAGCCAAGCAGCTCGCTGGCGCGGCAGCTGGGCTGGGCCGGCAGGTGGGCCGGTTAGTAGGCGCCAGGTAAGTATTTCCTATTTCCCCGTTTTTTATTTATTCTCTAAGTTTGTAGACTTATTAAAAATACTTAGACAACTCCTAAAATCACCAAACTGCACCTGGTCCTTAGATGGAATATTTCCAGCAAGGAACATTTTAGTTTGGAAATATTTGAGCATTCAAAATAATTTATATAATTTAAATGCGCAAACTCAAATAGTTATGATTTAATTCAAAGACCTTAGGATGACCTAGAAAACTGTGCATCACTTATGGCAGAGGTTCTGAACCTAAACAAAAATGATGGACATTTTAGAAGGGCATTTCAGGTTCATTGAAATTATTTTTAGTAAACCCTAGTTGTTTCAGAGGGGGCTGGGGGTTCTTTCATCCCCATTTCAAGTTTCTGATGAAAGAATAAACATGATGCAACACTCTAATGCATGAACTAGCTAGGGTGTGACAACTCACCCCCACTCAAAAGAATCTCGTCCCGAGATTTAGGTTCCTCCGGAAAGAAGGCGAGGTACTCAAGTCGAAGACGATCCTCCCTTTCCCAAGTTGCTTCCTTCTCAGAATGGTGCGACCATTGAACCTTGAGAAACTTGATATTATGACGTCGAGTGGTACGCTCGGCTTGATAGAGGATACGAACGGGGTACTCTCGATACGTGAGGTTATTTTGAAGATCAAGCATTTCGTGGTCCACTCCACGGATAGGATCCGAGAAGCAATGCCTGAGTTGAGAAACGTGGAAGACGTCGTGGACTCTGGAGAGATGCGGAGGTAGTTCCAATTGGTAGGCAACTTCTCCTCATTTAGCGAGAATGCGAAAGGGTCCAATGTAACGAGGAGCCAATTTGCCCTTGATACCGAAGCGATGGGTTCCCTTCAGAGGAGTAACCCGAAGGTAAGCCTTCTCGTCAACCTCAAAAGTCATAGCCTTATGTTTTCGGTCGTATTGACTCTTTTGACGAGATTGGGCTATTTTCAACTTTTCACGAACAATGAGAACTTGCTCTTCTGCTTCCTGGATCATGTCAGGGCCAAAGAATTGTCTTTCCCCGGTTTCTGACCAGTTAAGAGGCGTTCGGCACCTTCGTCCATAGAGAACTTCAAAAGGGGCTTTACCCAAGCTAGATTGATAGCTGTTGTTATAAGCAAATTCAGCAAATGGAAGGCATTTCTCCCAATCCATTCCAAATGAGATAACAGAAGCTCGAAGCATGTCTTCTAGAATCTGGTTGACACGTTCTACTTGACCACTTGATTGAGGGTGAAAGGCAGTGCTAAAGGAAAGGCGGGTTCCCATAGCATTTTGGAAACTTTCCGAAAATCGGGAGGTGAAGAGACTTCCTCGATCCGAGTTAATTTCCAGTGGAACACCATGGAGAGACACTATTCAGGAGATGTACAAGTCTGCTAACTGACTAGCGGTTATATTCTCGCGAACAGGTAAGAAATGGGCTACTTTGGAAAGACGATCGACAACGACGAAGATAGCGTTATTCCCTCTCTTGGTCGCGGGAAAACCGGTGATGAAGTCCATACCAATTTTGTCCCATTTCCATTCAGGAATAGCTAAGGGTTGAAGGGTGCCAGCAGGCCGTTGATGCTCTGCTTTTACACGACGACAGACGTCGCAAGTAGCAACAAACTAAGCAATGTCTCTCTTCATCCTAGTCCACCAGAACCTCTGGCGTAGGTCCTGATACATCTTAGTACTACCGGGATGAATGGTGAGAGGAGATTCATGAGCCTCCTTAAGGATCAACTGCCGTAGATGCTGGTTCTTGGGAACCACTAAACGGTTCTCAAAAAACACAACACCATGATCATTTGTGGAGAAACATCTAGCACCTCCGCTAGCAATGTTCTCCTTGATCCTAGATATTCCTTTATCTCGCTTTTGGGCAGCGATGATTTGATCCGTAAGAGTAGGTTTCGCCACCAAGGTGGAAAGAAAACCTTGAGGAACAATGTGAAGGTTAAGCTTCCAAAATTGCTCATGGAGAAGTGGTTGACTTTGTTGTAACATCAGATTGTTACAATAAGATTTACGACTTAGCGCATCAGCCATGACGTTGGCCTTTCCTGGGGTGTAAGTTATTCCTAAGTCGAAATCTGTGATCAACTCAACCCAACGTCTTTGCCTGAGATTCAAATCCGGTTGGGTGAAGATGTACTTCAGACTTTGGTGATCAGTGAAGATTTCGCAATAATTACCGAGGAGGTAATGTCGCCAGGTTTTAAGTGCATAGACTACAGCTGCAAGCTCTAGATCATGAGTAGGATAATTCTCCTCATGTGGGTGTAGTTGCCGTGAAGCATAAGCAATTACGTGACGATCCTGCATGAGAATGCAACCTAGTCCTTGTCGCGAGGCGTCGCAATAAATAACAAAGTCCTTAGAGAAATCTGGTGGTACCAGTACGGGAGCAGATGTCAGGCGTCTTTTCAGTTCCTGAAAGCTGTGCTCACATTGTGGAGTCCACTCAAACTTGTTGTCTTTCTTGAGGAGTTCAGTTAGAGGTTTGGCAACTTTGGAGAAGTTCTCGACAAAGCGGCGACAATAGCTCGCTAAGCCAAGGAAACTCTGAACTTGCTTGACCGATTTAGGTGGAGTCCAATTAAGGACGGCTTGAACTCGCTCGGGGTTAACAGCAATACCTTTACCGGAAATTACATGCCCTAGATAGGTCACTTCAGGCAACCAAAATTCGCATTTGGAGAACTTGGCATAAAGGCGATGCTCTCGAAGTTTCATCAACACTAGCCTTAGATGTTCGGCATGTTCTTCCTCGTTCTTGGAGTAGATGAGTATATCATCGAGGTAAACCACGACGAATTTATCCAAATACTCCATGAAGATTGAGTTCATTAACCGAGAAAAGGTGGCTGGAGCGTTGGTTAAACCGAAGGACATAACGGTGTACTCGTATTGGCCATAACGAGTAACAAAAGCCATTTTAGGAATGTCCCCATTCCGGATTTTGATTTGATGGTAGCCCAACCTCAAATCCATTTTAGAGAAGATTGAGGATCCAGCGAGCTGATCATACAGGTCGTTGATCCTGGGGAGCGGATACTTGTTCTTAATTGTGACCAAATTGACAGGTCGATAATCTACAACCATCCGGTCCATACCATCCTTCTTCTTGACGAAGAGGACGGGGCAAGCCCACGGAGATGAACTAGGTCGGATGAAACCCTTCTTCAAGGACTCATCGAGTTGTTTCTTAAGTTCGGCTAGTTCTAGTGGTGCCATCTTATAGGGTCTTCTAGCAATCGGGACAGTTCCTGGAATGAGATCTATTACGAACTCAACATCCCTGTCAGGTGGAACACCTGGCAATTCCTCTGGGAAGACATCCGGAAAATCACGGACTACCGGAACGTCCTCAAGGTCTGGCAAAGGACTGGCGTTAAGAGAATATAGCTGTCGCTTGGCCACTCAGGTCAAGACATTGACTATCTTTCTCGAAGGATGTGTGAGTTGAACAGTTCTAGAGAAACAATCAATTTTGGCATGATGGGCTGACATCCAGTCCATTCCCAAGATGATATTAATATCTGAAGATTTGAGAGCTATTAAAGAAGCAAGAAAAACAAGTCTGTCGACTTGAATTTCATTCCCATGGCTTACTCTAGAAGTTTGCCATTTGGATCCCAGGGTTTGAATTACCATAGAGGTGGGCATCTCGCAGAATGTGGTGTTATGCAAACGAGCATAATTTTCGGATATGAAAGAATGAGATGCTCCAGTATCAAAAAGAACAGATGCCGGGTGGCAATTAACAAGGAGCGTACCGAGAACGACGTTGGGATCCTCTTGAGCTTCTTCAGCAGAGATACAGTTGACATGGCCACGTGCAGCGGTGGCCGGCTTGGCGTAGAATGCTTTCCCTGTCGGCTTGCCACGGCCAATAGCTTTTGCAGATTGGTTGGGGTTGGTCTGGGGGCACTCGCGCAGATAGTGCCCTGATTCCCCACACTTAAAGCAAGTCACCGAGCTGGTACGTGGAGAAGCACTGTTCGTTGGACCACCATAGGGCTTGGTTGGTGCAAAATGTTGAGCGGGGCGAGGTGCCTGGAAGGATGGCCTCAGTGTGAACCTGGGTGGCAGGGCAGTATTAGGCACCCACACGCGGCGCTTCTGTGGACCAGCACCAGATGAGGAACCCATATCACGGCCATGCTTGCGTGTTGCTTCATAATCAGTCTGACCGAACTCAGCACTGATGGCTTTGTTAACAAGCTTCTGAAAATATGTGCACTCATGCAGACGGAGGTCGCGGCGAAGCTCATGACTAAGTCCCTTGCGGAACCTTGCTTGCTTCTTGGCATCAGTGGAAACTTCCTCAGTTGCATATCATGCAAGGTTACCGAACTCCCTACTGTAAGCATCCACAGAGAGTCGGCCTTGAGTGAAACTGCAGAACTCCTCACGTTTACGGTCCATGAGACCCTCCGGAATGTGATGTTCGCGGAAAGCCTCGCTGAATTCAGCCCAAGTAGTGACATGGCCCGCTGGGCGCATAGCTCCATAGTTCTCCCACCAGAGACTGGCGGGGCCTTCAAGATGGTATGCAGCAAAGGTGACCTTATCAGCCTCAGCTACTAGCGCAGAACGCAGTTTGTGAGAAATACTGCGAAGCCAGTCATCAGCGTCGAGAGGCTCGACGGAGTGGTGGAAAGTGGGTGGATGTAACTTGATGAAATCACTGAGTGACACCAAGTTATTCCTCTGATGGTGTGTTGTGTTTTGCTCGATGCGCTCCAACAAACGGTTAGTCTCCCGCTTGTTTCTCTCGGCTTCCAGCATAACTTCGGCCAGAGAGGGAGGGTGAGGCAGGTTTGTTCCTTCAACTCTGCTGCCTTCGGCCTGCTCTGGGGGAGCAGGGTTGGTGCGGGTGTTAACCATCCTAGGAAAATAAGACAAAGGTTTAGTCCAGGATGATAGGATTTTGACATAGAAATGTAGAATGTAATGGATAACTTGGAATGTAAGATGATCATCCGTATGACATGGTAGATACAGGAACTGCTTCTTTTATTCCATCGTCATACACACCATACAAGGTTTAGTACAGAACCAAACAAAGTACTATTATGGTGAAAAGGGGATTACATCTCGTCGGAGGCACTCCGAGCTCCTATACATTATTTTTCTACACCTCCGGAAGGCGGTACAAGCTAAATCATATCCCATGAGTCACGCAGGACGGTGGACGATATAGCTAATATGATACTAGTGACACTACTACTAACTCAGACAGCTCCGTAGTAGTCTTCATAGAAGTCACCTCCATAGCCTGGAAGCTCAACGTGATCATCCGGAAACAGTCGGTCCCGTGGAGCTTGTAGACCATATGGGCTAGGATGAGGTCTTGGGCCAATAAACGGTGGCCTGTGGGGACCACGAGGTGGGGTGATGCCTCCTACATCACGCCAATCCATCACGTCTGGCAGAGCGGATCTCACAGGATAGAGATCTCGCATATCCATATATCCCGCTTGCACAGCCGGTGCAAACCGAGTCAAAGTGGCCCAATGATCAGCACGGGTATTGAAAAGCTCTAATCTCAAGGCCAGATTTTCACGGTCCTTGTCTTCAAGCAACTGTGCAGTGGTGCGGGTCCATGAATCCTCCTGAGTGGAGTCAACATAGATAGCCTGGAGATACCCTTATGCTCCTGGAAGTGATGCTGGCATATACCGGAAATCATAGTCCCGAAATAGGCCAGTCCTGACTCGCATGATGGTCATCATAGAGTAGGAAGCATCCTGCACAGCCATCTCAATAGTAACCCCGAGTCCATAGGAGCAGTGAAGGGGCTCGGTAGATCCAGGATAAGATGGAAATATCCTGACAGTGCAAAGATATTGACTTTGATTAAAGTCTCGGAATTGCTCTTCGACCGTGTACTCAGGATACCAACGGTATCCAGCCTCAGTCATTACCCTGACCAACATAGCAGTATGGCCGGGTACATCTAGACATCGAGTCAAACGAACCACTTGATTCTGAGGACGGGTCGCCATCTGGAACAAGATAACACAAGACATTAAGATTCCTAGCAGAAATTGGACAGCATAACGGCTGTAAATGCTCAAAAAGGATTTTGAGGCATTTGACAAAGAATTGCATAGACACTCAACAACATCATATCAAGGTTCTGGGTCCATCTTAGCAGCATAATGGGGTAGTAGCACTGAACTAGGCTTGTAACCATCAAACCTATAAGGTACTACTGATTAGTAACACGTGAACCTGATAGAGAGGAGAGATCCTAGTCCTTAACCCCCGGTGGAAGAATAGACTGACTCAGATCAGAATGTTATGAGATAAAGGAGTAAAAAGAGCCTTACGTTCCATCCCACAAACAATTCCCCTATATATAACTAAAGAATTTCTAGACTCAACATCGACCAGTTTGGCTTGGAGAACCTACAGGCAGTCCGGCTCTGATGCCAATGCTGTCAGGACCCCGACTCGATGCCACATCGATCTAGCATGTAACACCTCATATCACTTTGCGGCCTCACGCACGGTATTCCCACGGGTGTCGTCTCACCTTTGCCCGGGACTGTTTGCGCCTTTTGGCACACGTATATGATGGTGTCGCTAGCATCCATATGGTAAAGAGCCCGGGCTGACATGGCTAGCCGTAAACCCAAAGTGGCACAGACTTACAGGGACAGGCATCCATGACCCAGCATCGAACGTGTCGGTCAGCAGCAAGTGATCTGGGCTGTAGCACTGGGCTAGCAGGACTCCGGTAAACCGGGCTGTAGCGGGCTAACAGGGCTCCGGTATCCATCGCGTGACATTTCCCCGAAGGGACAGACACAGGAACGAAGAAGGACACATGCCGGCCAGCCTAAGTGTTCCGGAGCAGTAGCAAGCTACCAAGGCTCAGTGGAGACACTAGGAGACATTTCCCGGTAAGAGAGGCTACTAAGAATAAACAACTAGATAGTCAGATCCCACACATACCAAGCATTTCAATCATACACACAATATGCTCGATATGTGCAAATACAACAAGGCATCACAACATGACTCTACAACACAAGTACTTTATTTAAGGCTCAGAGAGCCATACATAACATACACACAAGTACGGGTCACATGACCCAGCATTCAAGTCATACAGACATACAAGCCAACAGCAGAAGTAACTTGTCTGAGTACAGACAACTAGTAAAATAAAAGAGGCTTGATAAAGCCTGGCTATACTACGTGGTCCTTCACAAGCTCAGGGTCACCACCCGGGCCTCAGTCTACTCATCGATGTCAACGTCTACGAAGAACCCATCAGAAGGGGTTGCAGCGTCTTCTGAAAAATGTAAATTAAAGCAACATGAGTACAAGGTACTCAGCAAGACTTACATCAGATCCTACATACATGCACATTATCAAGAAGGGTTGGTGGGGTTATTGCAGCAAGCCAGCTTTGACTCTTGGCTAAGCTATCCTACGATACACCAACTTGAAATGGTTTTGCGCACACGAGTCCACTACTCACCACTTCAATACACCACCGAGGATCCACCTCCGTCATCCTACGGAAGAGCCATCCTCGGCACTCACGCTTATCTTGAGATTTTTAGTAGTATCCATTTACTTGTCTATGGACTGTATAGGCAACCAAGTAGTCCTTTACCGCGGACGCGGCTATTCGAATAGATAATGTTAACCCTGCAGGGGTGTACTTCTTCATACATGTTTCCACCACTTAGCGTCTGCACACGACATGTGCTCGGCAGACTTCAAGCGAAAGCCGACGTGGGTGTAGAGCACGACCTACCTAAACACCTAAGTCTCTAGTCCAGGTTTATCGCCTATCCAGGTTCCATCCACAGGGAGTCCGGCCGAGGTTTCCCATACGGCCCCAAACGATGTGTACAGGGTTCCCGAGATACCTAACGGGTATCCGGTACACCGTGCCACGTACCTACCGCATCACAGCCCACCCCTACGGTCAGCGCTGTCCACGGCCTCCAGTAGGCTACAAACACCAGAAACTACTTGCAACTCCTGGAAAGAGGACTAAAGTGAATAAGAAGTCGAGCGGGGTCATATTTCAGGGCCCAATGCATGGTAGTAGCTGAATCTTAAATCACGCATACAGATCTCAGTGCTTAAGGTCGGCTTCAATGAAACAACCCACCATGTACTCCTACATGGCCTCTCATTGATACCTTTACCAAATCGTGTTCACCACATCACTCTCATTACCGACACGATCATTTCACTCTAGCCCATCACCCAGATGAACCAGACCTGACACGACTCTAAGCATAGCAGGCATAGCAAGGTAGGAACAACACATACATATGGCTCAATCAACTCCTACACATGCTAGTGGGTTTCATCTAGTTACTGTGGCAACGACAGGTCATGAAGAGGAAATGGGTTCAACTACCGTAACACACAGCAGTTTAAAACGCGTTGTCTTAATGTAATAAAAGAGAGTAGGAGCGAGAACATGGGATTATATCGATATGATCAAATGGTTGGTTGCTTGCTTGATGGGTCGATGCACTGATATGGTTCTTCGTTAGGGTAATCGTGGTACTCCTCGGAGGCAGAACCTGCCGCAAAGAACACCGATACACAACATCACCAAACAATATGCAACAATATGATGCATGCATGAGACATGGCAATATGAGTGTGTTGGGCTAATGCAACTAAGACCAGATGGGTTTGAACCATTTTGAACCAAAGATTTAAGTTCCAAACTCATACATGGCCCTTATAAGTGCTTTAACTAGTTCTGCCCTAAACATCAGATTAGCTTGCTTAAACATGCATAAAACCAGTACAGATGGATAGATTGGATTTTTCTGATCATTTTTCATATATAACACTTTGCATTTGGAGCTATGGTTGAATTACTATGAATTTTTGAAGTTTAGAACATTTTCTAAAATTTATAAATCATTTTAGATTTATTTAAATTCCAGAAAAGGATTACTGCGTCAGCATGAAGTCATGCTGACCTCAGCAAGTCAACAGACCGGTCCAGGTCAAACTGACCAGTGGGTCCCGCATGTCAGTAGTTAATTAAACTAACTTAATTTAGTTTAAACTAATCTGGGTTAATTAGCAGAAGGGGCCCCACTTGTCATAGGCTCACGAGGGTCAAACTGGGCCCACCCTGGTCAAGGTCAAAGTCAAACACGCCGGCGTCTAGCCGCCGGCGAGCCCGACGCGGCGGCGGAAGTGATTTTGGCCGTTCTGGCCACCAAATGGGTCGCGAAAGGCACCTAGGTGGAGCTGGGGACAAACCGCAGCTCTTGGTGGAGTTAGTTGGGGTCGGGGTGGCCGGAATCGGCGCCGGCGACGAGCTAGGCGGCCGCCGGAGTTCGGTGGAGGCGAACTCGGGGCTAGGGTGTGCGGTGAGGTGCGGGGAGTGTATGGCTAGAGCCTACGCGACGTGGTGAGTGCGATGGACACCGAGAGGTGGCCGGAGGATGGCCGGGAGCACGTCGGTGACGATCTCCACGGCGGTGCGTGCGGCGATCTTTGTGTGCTCGTGGTGGTGCACGAGAGTGGAAAAGGAAAGGGGGAAGAGGCAGCTAGGCTCATGGTGATCCCGAGGGAGTAGACGACGAGGTCGGGGACGAGCTGGTGCGGCGTCGACGGCGAAGGGGATCTCCGGTGATGGCGGTTCGGTCGAGGTCAGCGCGGTGGCTTCGGGGCACACGAGCGCTCGTGGCTTGGCTTGCTCGAAGGAGAGGAGGGTAGCGGAGCTCCTGGACACGGTGGTGCGGCGTGAGGTTGACGGAGAGCGCGTCTACGGTGAAGGTGCGGCGGCGGTGGCGGCGGCCATGGCGTGGGAGAGCGAGGGAGAGGAGCTGGGGAGGAGAGGAGATGTCTGGGGGGTTCGGGGGAGAGAGGGGAAGCGATCCCCGTCATCAGCTAGACGAGGGGAGTGGCGAGGCGGCGACCAGGTGCGTGGCACCCATGCGGTGCTCGCCACCGAGCACCTGCCTGCCTGCCTGGCCGAGCCAAGCAGCTCGCTGGCGCGGCAGCTGGGCTGGGCCGGCAGGTGGGCCGGTTAGTAGGCGCCAGGTAAGTATTTCCTATTTCCCCGTTTTTTATTTATTCTCTAAGTTTGGAGACTTATTAAAAATACTTAGACAACTCCTAAAATCACCAAACTGCACCTGGTCCTTAGATGGAATATTTCCAGCAAGGAACATTTTAGTTTGGAAATATTTGAGCATTCAAAATAATTTATATAATTTAAATGCGCAAACTCAAATAGTTATGATTTAATTCAAAGACCTTAGGATGACCTAGAAAATTGTGCATCACTTTTGGCAGAGGTTTTGAACCTAAACAAAAATGATGGACATTTTAGAAGGGCATTTCAGGTTCATTGAAATTATTTTTAGTAAACCCTAGTTGTTTCAGAGGGGGCTGGGGGTTCTGTCATCCCCATTTCAAGTTTCTGATGAAAGAATAAACATGATGCAACACTCTAATGCATGAACTAGCTAGGGTGTGACAACTCACCCCCACTCAAAAGAATCTCGTCCCGAGATTTAGGTTCCTCCGGAAAGAAGGCGGGGTACTCAAGTCGAAGACGATCCTCCCTTTCCCAAGTTGCTTCCTTCTCAGAATGGTGCGACCATTGAACCTTGAGAAACTTGATATTATGACGTCGAGTGGTACGCTCGGCTTGATCGAGGATACGAACGGGGTACTCTCGATACGTGAGGTTATCTTGAAGATCAAGCGTTTCGTGGTCCAGTCCACGGATAGGATCCGAGAAGCAATGCCTGAGTTGAGAAACGTGGAAGACGTCGTGGACTCTAGAGAGATGCGGAGGTAGTTCCAATTGGTAGGCAACTTCTCCTCGTTTAGCGAGAATGCGAAAGGGTCCAATGTAACGAGGAGCCAATTTGCCCTTGATACCGAAGCGATGGGTTCCCTTCAAAGGAGTAACCTGAAGGTAAGCCTTCTCGTCAACCTCAAAAGTCATAGCCTTATGTTTTCGGTCGTATTGACTCTTTTGACGAGATTGGGCTGTTTTCAACTTTTCACGAACAATGCGAACTTGCTCTTCTGCTTCCTGGATCATGTCCGGGCCAAAGAATTGTCTTTCCCCGGTTTCTGACCAGTTAAGATGCGTTCGACACCTTCGTCCATAGAGAACTTCAAAAGGGGCTTTACCCAAGCTAGATTGATAGCTGTTGTTATAAGCAAATTCAGCAAATGGAAGGCATTTCTCCCAATCCATTCCAAATGAGATAACAGAAGCTCAAAGCATGTCTTCTAGAATCTGGTTGACACGTTCTACTTGACCACTTGATTGAGGGTGAAAGGCAGTGCTAAAGGAAAGGCGGGTTCCCATAGCATTTTGGAAACTTTCCCAAAATTGGGAGGTGAAGAGACTTCCTCGATCCGAGTTAATTTCCAGTGGAACACCATGGAGAGACACTATTCGGGAGATGTACAAGTCTGCTAATTGACTAGCGGTTATATTCTCGCGAACAGGTAAGAAATGGGCTACTTTGGAAAGACGATCGACAACGACGAAGATAGCGTTATTCCCTCTCTTGGTCCTGGGAAAACCGGTGATGAAGTCCATACCAATTTTGTCCCATTTCCATTCAGGAATAGCTAAGGGTTGAAGGGTGCCAGCAGGCCGTTGATGCTCTGCTTTTACATGACGACAGACGTCGCAACTAGCAACAAACCGAGCAATGTCTCTCTTCATCCTAGTCCACCAGAACCTCTGGTGTAGGTCCTGATACATCTTAGTACTACCGGGATGAATGGTGAGAGGAGATTCATGAGCCTCCTTCAGGATCAACTGCCGTAGATGCTGGTTCTTGGGAACCACTAAACGGTTCTCAAAAAACACAACAGCATGATCATTTGTGGAGAAACATCTAGCACCTCCGCTAGCAATGTTGTCCTTGATCCTAGATATTCCTTTATCTCGCTTTTGGGCATCGATGATTTGATCCGTAAGAGTAGGTTTCGCCACCAAGGTGGAAAGAAAACCTTGAGGAACAATGTGAAGGTTAAGCTTCCGAAATTCCTCATGGAGAAGTGGTTGACTTTGTTGTAACATCAGATTGTTACAATAAGATTTACGACTTAGCGCATCAGCCATGACGTTGGCCTTTCCTGGGGTGTAAGTTATTCCTAAGTCGAAATTTGTGATCAACTCAACCCAACGTCTTTGCCTGAGATTCAAATCCGGTTGGGTGAAGATGTACTTCAGACTTTGGTGATCAGTGAAGATTTCACAACGATTACCGATGAGGTAATGTCGCCAGGTTTTAAGTGCATAGACGACAGCTGCAAGCTCTAGATCATGAGTAGGATAATTCTCCTCATGTGGGTGTAGTTGCCGTGAAGCATAAGCAATTACGTGACGATCCTGCATGAGAATGCAACCTAGTCCTTGTCACGAGGCGTCGCAATAAATAACAAAGTCCTTAGAGAAATCTGGTGGTACCAGTACGGGAGCAGATGTCAGCCGTCTTTTCAGTTCCTGAAAGCTGTGCTCACATTGTGGAGTCCACTCGAACTTGTTGTCTTTCTTGAGGAGTTCAGTTAGAGGTTTGGCAACTTTGGAGAAGTTCTCGACAAAGCGGCGACAATAGCTCGCTAAGCCAAGGAAACTCCGAACTTGCTTGACCGATTCAGGTGGAGTCCAATTAAGGATGGCTTGAACTCGCTCGGGGTTAACGGCAATACCTTTACCGGAAATTACATGCCCTAGATAGATCACTTCAGGCAACCAAAATTCGCATTTGGAGAACTTGGCATAAAGGCGATGCTCTCGAAGTTTCATCAACACTAGCCTTAGATGTTCGGCATGTTCTTCCTCGTTCTTGGAGTAGATGAGTATATCATCGAGGTAAACCACGACGAATTTATCAAAATACTCCATGAAGATTGAGTTCATTAACCGAGAAAAGGTGGCTGGAGCGTTGGTTAAACCGAAGGACATAACGGTGTACTCGTATTGGCCATAACGAGTAACAAAAGCCATTTTAGGAATGTCCCCGTTCCGGATTTTGATTCTTACGTTCCGTTATATCAGCTAAGGTAGCGCAGGGAGAACTACTGCGATTGTGTCCCGGTTCTTCCGGGCGAGCACCTCAGTAGAGAAAGCCGAAAACTGACCGGCACGATGCGGCGAGAGCTGGTCGCTGTTCGAGAGGTCATAAAATCCTTAAAGATTTTTTCCGCTTTAGGCGAGGAATCGGCCTCATCCGATTTAGGCGTATATAGCACCCCAATTCGGCTTTCCGAATTCTAGGGGCTTCACCGAAATTTAAAATTGTAGACTTCTATGGCTAAGTGAAAGTTATAAAGTCGCATAGTCTGATTGCCTTGTTCGCTGCACCAAACACCTCCTTCAGGGACCAAAAATTTGGATAAAGAGTGTCTGGGTTTTTCCCACGAACACCCCAGTACTAGTTATGCGGGGGCGGAAGCCGACGACTGGCCTACTTTCAGAATTTTATAAACAGCCGCACAGAAGGTAATATTTTAAATAAAAAAAGTGCTATATAGCGCAAATAACTTCGTCCTTATATTACAACAACGACAAAAGTACATTCACTCAAAGATCGTGTCCTTGGTACATTCATCGGCGACGAGACGAGCACCTTTCATAACGCCATCATAATATTTTTCGGGACAACGATGCGCCTTGACCTCTGGCGGTCCATCCTTCACCAGCTTCTCCGCATCTAGCTTGCCCCAACGCACCTTCGCACGGACAAAGGCTCGGCGGGCACCCTCAATGCAAACAGATCGCTTGATCACTTCAAGCCGTGGACAGGCATTCACCATCCGCTTTATCAGGCCGAAGTAGCTGACGGGCAGGGGCTCACCAGGCCACATCTGGACTATGAAATATTTCATAGCCACTTCGTCTGCCCTGTGGAATTCAACCAATTGCTTCAATTGGTCACTCAGAGGCATCGGGTGTTCGGCTCCAGCATACTGGGACCAGAACAACTTTTCCGTTGAGCTCCCCTCCTCGGCACGGTATAACTCCGCGGCATCTGATATGCTGCGTGGCAGATCTACGAATGCCCCTGGAGAGCTCCGAATCTGGGTAAGTAAAAGAAACGTCTCCTCCACATGCTTGCTTTGCATATAGAATGTCTTACCCGCCGCTATCTTCTTGGCCATCTGGATTTCCTGCTGGGCCTTTTCGGCTTCGGCCTTGGCGTCTTTCATGCTCAACAGGGCCTTCGCAAGTTCAGACTCCTTCGTCTTTAAGTCACGCTCTAAGGACTCGAACTTCTTGCTGAGCTCCTGGAGCTCTTGCTGTACCTCGCCCACCCTAGCATTTTGCTTTTCACGCTCAATACGCTCCATGGCCGCCTTGTTTTCGGCCTCGGATAGCGCTTTCTTCAGGGATGCCACTTCGGTCGTGGCCCCTATTACACAATCATGACGCTTTTTCATTAGCATCACCAATTTTGTCTATTCTTTATGATATGTGAACGGGGTACCACTCACCTTTGTTCTCTTTGAGCTACCTCTTTGTAAGGTTGAGCTCCTCTTCGGCCTGCTTAAGGTCCCGTTTGAGTCCGGCGACCTCGGCCGTGCGGACAGCAGCGGCAAGCAGCACTGCCTGCTTATTCACATAAACACCTACTATTAGACTCCTGCGGATTATAATTGACCCTCTGTTTGGCTTTTCTTTATGAACACCAAACAGAGTATCAGGGGTTGCTAACTATCGGGTGATAATTTCATGCATTTTTTATTACTTACCTCAAAGCCTGTCAGGAGGCTGCTGCAGGCTTCGGTTAATCCGCTCTTGGCGGACCGAACCTTCTAAATCACCGCACTCATAAGAGTATGGTGCTCGTCATCCATGGAAGCGTCACGAAGCGCTTCCAGCAGACTATCTGACTCCTCTGGCGTAACAGAATTCCTCGGCACGGACGGCTCACCCTCCTTAGCCAGGGGCTGCCTGCCCGAATCAGGAACCTTTGGAGGTTCCGATACAGTGTCCGGCTGGGAGCCCGGCTTGCTGCGGCTCTCGTCGGCACAATCCGCGGGGATCTTACGCCCCGTGTGCTCGGCATCTAGAATTTCCCCTTGGGGCGTCTCTAGAGTCACCCCTCCTCCGGGAGCCTTTGGGACAACACCTCCATGTCATCTGCAGGCCGAGGGGAAGTGGCCGTTAGGAGTGAATTCATCGCCGAATCGCTCAAAGACCCATCTGAAGAGGATACCTCGGGATGGACCCTGGCCGGACTACATACACATGTTCGGCGTTATTACAGACTATGAAGCAAAGTTGCACTAAACTACAACAGAGTGCAGATACTTACGACCTTACCAGGGGCTTCCCCCTGGGCAGCCACTCCTTCTCGCTGTAGGTGGCCGTGGTGGAGTGATCTGGAAGGGGTGCTTTTCCCTTCTTGGGCGTCCTAGCCTCCCCCTCCGGGGCGGCTTTCCTCTTCTTCTCCTCCCCAGCGCGGGGAGGCAGAGTTTCCTCACGTTTCCCCCCGCCTCCGCGGGAGGAATCTACCTCGTCGTCTTCGGACGACGAGGGTATGACGGCCTTGCGCTGGGGACCCTTCCTAGTCCCCTGGGAAGCCCTCTTAGGCCCTTCGGCCTCCTCAGGTGGGGCGGCCACTTCCTTTTCCTCCTCCCCTTCGGGGGAGGAGTGTGCCTCGTCGTCTTCGGATGAGGCGTCCGGTACGACCTTACGCCGAAGACCCTTCCTGGTCCTCGGGGCCTTCTTTTCGGCCTTCTTTTCCGGCACCTTGTAAGGTGCCGGGACTAGCATCTTCGTCAGGAGAGTGGACGCTGGACCTTCTGGCAGTGGAGCCGGACAGTTGATCCGCTCCGCTGTCACCACGTACTCCTGATTAAACACGCACAATGACTTAAAATCCTCCCATGAGTACGCTGGGAAAACTACATCTGGTGATGGTCAGAAAACTCACCGGACTGGGGAGCCGCGTGGCATGAAGTCCGCGGTCCTCGGATGTGGGAGGAGGTATTTCAGAGGCCTTGAACAGCTCCTTCCATGCGTCCTTGTGTGTCGTGCCGTAGAGCTCTTGAAGTGTCTGGTGTTCGGCCGGAACGAACTCCCATAGAGTAAACGCCCGTCTTTGGCACGGAAGAACGCGGCGGACGAGCATGACCTGGACCACATTGACAAGCTTGATTTTCTTGTCTATCATACTCTTGATGCAGTTCTGAAGTCCTGTCAGCTCCTCGGGTTCACCCTAGGCCAGGCCCTTCATTTTCCCAGGAGGTGAGCCGCATGGGAATGTCGGATCGGAATTCGGCGGCCGCCGCCCAGTTGGCGTCGCGTGGCTCGGTGATGTAGAACCACCCCGATTGCCACCCCTTTACGATCTCCGCGAAGGAGCCGTCGAGCCAGGTAACGTTGGGCATCATGCCCACTATGGCCCCTCTGCACTCTGCTTGCTGGCCGCTCATGATCTTCGGCTTCACGTAGAAGATTCGTAGCCACAAGCCGAAGTGAGGCTTGATGCGGAGGAAGGCCTCGCACACGACAATAAACTCCGAGATGTTGAGGACGAAATTTGGGGCTAGATCATGGAAGTCTAACCCGTAGTAAAACATGAGGTCGCAGACAAAGGGATGAAGTGGAAATCCTAGTCCACAGATGAAGTGGGCGAGAAACACGACCCTCTCGTGGGGTCCCGGAGTTGGAATGATGTGCCCTGCGTCCGGTAGCCGGTGCGCGATATCTACGTCCAAGTATCCGGCCGCCCGGAGCTTCGTAATATGCTCCTCCTTCACGGTGGAGGCCACCCACTTGCCTCCTGCTCCGGAGATGTTTGGCTGTGCGGAGAGGGCGTGAACTAGGGCGCTGGAGCTCAAGGGTATGGGGATGGATAAGCAGAGGAGGAATAAGGCGTGGTCGAAAATGAGGAATCCTTATCCCTTCATAGAGGCGACGAAAACGGTGCGTCTCCCCACTTGCCCGTTGAAAATCGCTTATTTCCCAAGCGCCACGATTGACGTCGTGGTTGGATTCCCCATACCCGTATTAATGAGAATCCCGTGATAAGGGGACATGATCTCAGCATCGACAAGATGTGTCAAGGAAACCGCCGCGCGATATGCGCTGTGGCTAGTTGTGGATAAACGGTTCGGATAATGACTCGACCGTAGTGTCATGTCATGTTGTCTAAAGTTGTCAGCAAGATTACATTTGTGGAATATCATTCTCTCTACGGTGGTATGTGAAGATCATCTTGCAGATCCGTACATGATTTAAGTGTTTGATAATTACTTTGGAGTATTTGGAGATGGAACCCGCCTTGCAATGCCGAAGACAAACTGCGCGCCGGACTCATGGTCATTGAAGCCTGGTTCAGGGGCTACTGAGGGAGTCCTAGATTAGGGGGTATCCGAACAGCTGGACTATATACTTTGGCCGGACTGTTGGACCGTGAATATACAAGACTCAAGACTTCGTCCTGTGTCTGGATGGGACTCTCCTTTGCATGGAAGACAAGTTTGGCAATCCGGATATTATATTTCCGTCTTTATAACTGACTCCGTGTAAACCCTAGCCCCCTCTAGTGTCTATATAAACCGGAGGGTTTAGTCCTAAGAGACAGAATCATTATCATCATAGGCTAGCTTGTAGGGTTTAGCCTCTACGATCTCGTGGTAGATCAACTCTTGTAATACCCATATCATCAATATCAATCAAGCAGGAAGTAGGGTTTTACCTCCATCAAGAGGGCCCGAACCTTGTTAAAACATCATGTCCCTTGCCTCCTATCACCATTAGCCTTAGACGCACAGATCGGGACCCCCTACTCGAGATCCGCCGGTTTTTACACCGACAGGACCCACTGGAAGGGTCTCTGTATTTCACAAAAAAAACGTTCCCCCTACTGTCAGCTCAGACCCACCGGAAATGCCTCCTTATTACGCACAAAAAAATGAATACTCCCCCTGCTAGCTGGGACTCACCTTGGTGGGAGGCTGACTTGTGGGCCTACTAAGTTTACGGGGATGGAGGGCTTTGTCAGCTTAGTCAATATGAATGATTCTAGCTCCAGTGACCGTATGATGTCCATCCAATGGCTGTAGTGCTTCTTCAACCTCTGGTCTTCATGCTCCAGCCGCCCAAAGCAGCGCCGGTCGTGCCGCATGCTCCTGCCTCCCGTGGCCGGCTGTGATGCCGCAGAGGCCTCACCGCCCCTACTACTCCCACCGCTGGCCAGGCCATCCCTCTACTCACCCACACCCCCTATTATTCTGCGGCGACGACAGCCTCACACCGCAGCCAAACCAGTGAACCCTCGTACCCCTCTTCGTGTGGGCATCCACTGATGTGTCTTCCCCGGCTCCGCGTCGTCCCCTTCCTAGGCCTCGCTGTCGTCCACCTCCGTGGTGCTGTCGGCGCGGGGTGGTCAATGTGGTCAACGACCGACTTCCTTAGGGAAGAGTACTGTGCGTGGAGAGGCTAACAGTTGGGTCCACGGCGGCCGCAAGGAAGTGCTGCCTTATTACGCGCAAAATAATTATTCCTCCACCTGACAGCAGGGACCCACCGGACGGGCCACCATTTTCGCGAAAAAAACGTTTCCCCCTGACTGCTGGGACCCACCAGCTACATCTTCGCACGCAAGGAAGTGCGTCCGGGCAAAAAAACGATTCACCCCCTGACTGCTGGGACCCACCAGCTACATCTTCGCACGCAAGGAAGTGCCTGACAGTCGGGACCCACCTGGTCGAAGCGTATGTAGCGTTGTCATTCTGGTCGTGAACATGTATGTACATATATACTGGTCGATGTAGAGGCGCGCATGTGTCGTAGTAGAGGCGTGTACGTGTCGTAGTAGAGGCGCGCACGTAGCATGTACATGTACATACAGCGGCCAGGGTGCAAGAAAGAAAATACGTCCACGTACGTACATACGGGCAGGGTCTTGAATGCCTACTCACGCATACGTATGGCTAGGGCTCGTGTACATGGCTGGGTCGGAACGGAGAAACATCGTCGTCGTCGTGTTCATGGGGAGGCAACGGAATGCGTCGTGTTCAAGGGGAGGCAACGAAATGCGTCGTGTTCATCGGGAGGCAACGGAATGCGTCGTGTTCATCGGGAGGCAACGGAACGCGTGGGAGCCAACCGACTGGGTCGGAACAGAATGCTGGTCGTGTTCATCGGGAGGGCTTGGACGGAACAGGCGATGGAAACGAGGCCTGGCGTACCGCAGAACGGAGGAAACAGACCTCCTACATTCGGAACGGGGTCCTGTTGATCGGGAGGGGTGTGGCGTACCACAAAACGGAGGAAACGGACCTCCTATAGTCGAAACGGGAGTCCTGTTGATTGGGAGGGGTGTGGCGTACCGCAAAACGGAGGAAACTGACCTCCTACGGTCGAAACGGTGGTCCTGTTGATCGGAAGGGGTGTGGCGTACCGCAAAACGGATGAAATGGACTTGTGTTGGAGCGCTAAGGTCTAAATGGGGGTCCTGTTCATCGGGAGGGGTGTGGCGTACCACAAAACGGGGCTCCACAGGATACTCTTCATCTCCACCGTCTACCTCCTCCAGCCTCCACGGGCTACTGTCGACCTCCTCCAGCCTCCACGGGCTCCTGTGCATCCAGCCTCCACCGCGCGCTACTCCACCGGCTACTGTTCAGCCACCCCTCCACGGGCACCCCTCCACCGTCTACTATTCATCAAGCCCTCCACACAACGGGGTCTTGTTCAACCACCCCTCCACGGGCACCCCTCCATCATCTACTGTTCATCCAACCCTCCACACCACGGGGCATGTTCAACCACCCCTCCACGGGCACCCCTCCATCATCTACTGTTCATCCAACCCTCCACACCATGGGGTCCTGTTCATCCAGAGG